>NW_025960402.1:0-43618 GCF_023159225.1 Perognathus longimembris pacificus
TTCGTAAGTGCAGGTCCTAAATGAGCTTTTTTCTCTGTTCCCTCACCACAATCCAGATTCTTTTGGGGAGTTACCAGTACAGTAACCATACCAGGAAGTACTTAATTATTAAGCTACTGCTTTTCTTAATCTCAGTGGAGATATTTACTGATAAACAGCTACCTACGCAGCATGTTCATGTCGTTCCTAAATGAGCTTTTATCTCTCTCCCCTCACCACAAATCAGATTCTTCTGAGGAGTTCCCAGTACATTATCCTTTCCCCTGTGTAATTACCTTAACAAGCTCCAGCTGTTTTTATTCTCAGAAGGTTTACTCCCTGATATACAGCTGCCTAACCCTTCGTAAGTGCAGGTCCTAAATGAGCTTTTTCTCTGTTCCCTCACCACAATCCAGATTCTTTTGGGGAGTTACCAGTACAGTAACCATACCAGGAAGTACTTAATTTATTAAGCTACTGCTTTCTTAATCTCAGTGGAGATATTTACTGATAAACAGCTACCTACGCAGCATGTTCATGTGTTCCTAAATGAGCTTTTATCTCTCTCCCCTCACCACAAATCAGATTCTTCTGAGGAGTTCCCAGTACATTGTCCTTTCCCCTGTGTAATTACCTTAACAAGCTCCAGCTGTTTTTATTCTCAGAAGGTTTACTCCCTTGATATACAGCAGCCTACCCCCTTCGTAAGTGCAGGTCCTAAATGAGCTTTTTTCTCTGTTCCCTCACCACAATCCAGATTCTTTTGGGGAGTTACCAGTACAGTAACCATACCAGGAAGTACTTAATTTATTAACTACTGCTTTTCTTAATCTCAGTGGAGATATTTACTGATAAACAGCTACCTACGCAGCATGTTCTGTCGTTCCTAAATGAGCTTTTATCTCTCTCCCCTCACCACAAATCAGATTCTTCTGAGGAGTTCCCAGTACATTATCCTTTCCCCTGTGTAATTACCTTAACAAGCTCCAGCTGTTTTTATTCTCAGAAGGTTTACTCCCTGATATACAGCTGCCTACCCACTTCGTAAGTGCAGGTCTAAATGAGCTTTTTTCTCTGTTCCCTCACCACAATCCAGATTCTTTTGGGGAGTTACCAGTACAGTAACCATACCAGGAAGTACTTAATTTATTAAGCTACTGCTTTTCTTAATCTCAGTGGAGATATTTACTGATAAACAGCTACCTACGCAGCATGTTCATGTCGTTCCTAAATGAGCTTTTATCTCTCTCCCCTCACCACAAATCAGATTCTTCTGAGGAGTTCCCAGTACATTATCCTTTCCGCCTGTGTAATTACCTTAACAAGCTCCAGCTGTTTTTATTCTCAGAAGGTTTACTCCCTGATATACAGCTGCCTACCCCCTTCGTAAGTGCAGGTCTAAATGAGCTTTTTTCTCTTTCCCTCACCACAATCCAGATTCTTTTGGGGAGTTACCAGTACAGTAACCATACCAGGAAGTACTTAATTTATTAAGCTACTGCTTTTCTTAATCTCAGTGGAGATATTTACTGATAAACAGCTACCTACGCAGCATGTTCATGTCGTTCCTAAATGAGCTTTTATCTCTCTCCCTCACCACAAATCAGATTCTTCTGAGGAGTTCCCAGTACATTATCCTTTCCCCTGTGTAATTACCTTAATAAGCTCCAGCTGTTTTTATTCTCAGAAGGTTTACTCCCTGATATACAGCTGCCTACCCCCTTCGTAAGTGCAGGTCCTAAATGAGCTTTTTCTCTGTTCCCTCACCACAATCCAGATTCTTTTGGGGAGTTACCAGTACAGTAACCATACCAGGAAGTACTTAATTTATTAAGCTACTGCTTTTCTTAATCTCAGTGGAGATATTTACTGATAAACAGCTACCTACGCAGCATGTTCATGTCGTTCCTAAATGAGCTTTTATCTCTCTCCCCTCACCACAAATCAGATTCTTCTGAGGAGTTCCCAGTACATTATCCTTTCCCCTGTGTAATTACCTTAACAAGCTCCAGCTGTTTTTATTCTCAGAAGGTTTACTCCCTGATATACAGCTGCCTACCCCCTTCGTAAGTGCAGGTCCTAAATGACCTTTTTTCTCTGTTCCCTCACCACAATCCAGATTCTTTTGGGGAGTTACCAGTACAGTAACCATACCAGGAAGTACTTAATTTATTAAGCTACTGCTTTTCTTAATCTCAGTGGAGATATTTACTGATAAACAGCTACTATGCAGCATGTTCATGTCGTTCCTAAATGAGCTTTTATCTCTCTCCCCTCACCACAAATCAGATTCTTCTGAGGAGTTCCCAGTACATTATCCTTTCCCCTGTGTAATTACCTTAACAAGCTCCAGCTGTTTTTATTCTCAGAAGGTTTACTCCCTGATATACAGCTGCCTACCCCCTTCGTAAGTGCAGGTCCTAAATGAGCTTTTTTCTCTGTTCCCTCACCACAATCCAGATTCTTTTGGGGAGTTACCAGTACAGTAACCATACCAGGAAGTACTTAATTTATTAAGCTACTGCTTTTCTTAATCTCAGTGGAGATATTTACTGATAAACAGCTACCTACGCAGCATGTTCATGTCGTTCCTAAATGAGCTTTTATCTCTCTCCCCTCACCACAAATCAGATTCTTCTGAGGAGTTCCCAGTACATTATCCTTTCCCCTGTGTAATTACCTTAACAAGCTCCAGCTGTTTTTATTCTCAGAAGGTTTACTCCCTGATATACAGCTGCCTACCCCCTTCGTAAGTGCAGGTCCTAAATGAGCTTTTTTCTCTGTTCCCTCACCACAATCCAGATTCTTTTGGGGAGTTACCAGTACAGTAACCATACCAGGAAGTACTTAATTATTAAGCTACTGCTTTTCTTAATCTCAGTGGAGATATTTACTGATAAACAGCTACCTACGCAGCATGTTCATGTCGTTCCTAAATGAGCTTTTATCTCTCTCCCCTCACCACAAATCAGATTCTTCTGAGGAGTTCCCAGTACATTATCCTTTCCCCTGTGTAATTACCTTAACAAGCTCCAGCTGTTTTTATTCTCAGAAGGTTTACTCCCTGATATACAGCTGCCTACCCCCTTCGTAAGTGCAGGTCCTAAATGAGCTTTTTTCTCTGTTCCCTCACCACAATCCAGATTCTTTTGGGGAGTTACCAGTACAGTAACCATACCAGGAAGTACTTAATTTATTAAGCTACTGCTTTTCTTAATCTCAGTGGAGATATTTACTGATAAACAGCTACCTACGCAGCATGTTCATGTCGTTCCTAAATGAGCTTTTATCTCTCTCCCCTCACCACAAATCAGATTCTTCTGAGGAGTTCCCAGTACATTATCCTTTCCCCTGTGTAATTACCTTAACAAGCTCCAGCTGTTTTTATTCTCAGAAGGTTTACTCCCTGATATACAGCTGCCTACCCCCTTCGTAAGTGCAGGTCCTAAATGAGCTTTTTTCTCTGTTCCCTCACCACAATCCAGATTCTTTTGGGGAGTTACCAGTACAGTAACCATACCAGGAAGTACTTAATTTATTAAGCTACTGCTTTTCTTAATCTCAGTGGAGATATTTACTGATAAACAGCTACCTACGCAGCATGTTATGTCGTTCCTAAATGAGCTTTTATCTCTCTCCCCTCACCACAAATCAGATTCTTCTGAGGAGTTCCCAGTACATTATCCTTTCCCCTGTGTAATTACCTTAACAAGCTCCAGCTGTTTTTATTCTCAGAAGGTTTACTCCCTGATATACAGCTGCCTACCCCCTTCGTAAGTGCAGGTCCTAAATGAGCTTTTTTCTCTGTTCCCTCACCACAATACAGATTCTTTTGGGGAGTTACCAGTACAGTAACCATACCAGGAAGTACTTAATTTATTAAGCTACTGCTTTTCTTAATCTCAGTGGAGATATTTACTGATAAACAGCTACCTACGCAGCATGTTCATGTCGTTACCTAAATGAGCTTTTATCTCTCTCCCCTCACCACAAATCAGATTCTTCTGAGGAGTTCCCAGTACATTATCCTTTCCCCTGTGTAATTACCTTAACAAGCTCCAGCTGTTTTTATTCTCAGAAGGTTTACTCCCTGATATACAGCTGCCTACCCCCTTCGTAAGTGCAGGTCCTAAATGAGCTTTTTTCTCTGTTCCCTCACCACAATCCAGATTCTTTTGGGGAGTTACCAGTACAGTAACCATACCAGGAAGTACTTAATTTATTAAGCTACTGCTTTTCTTAATCTCAGTGAGATATTTACTGATAAACAGCTACCTACGCAACATGTTCATGTCGTTCTAAATGAGCTTTTATCTCTCTCCCCTCACCACAAATCAGATTCTTCTGAGGAGTTCCCAGTACATTATCCTTTCCCCTGTGTAATTACCTTAACAAGCTCCAGCTGTTTTTATTCTCAGAAGGTTTACTCCCTGATATACAGCTGCCTACCCCCTTCGTAAGTGCAGGTCCTAAATGAGCTTTTTTCTCTGTTCCCTCACCACAATCCAGATTCTTTTGGGGAGTTACCAGTACAGTAACCATACCAGGAAGTACTTAATTTATTAAGCTACTGCTTTTCTTAATCTCAGTGGAGATATTTACTGATAAACAGCTACCTACGCAGCATGTTCATGTCGTTCCTAAATGAGCTTTTATCTCTCTCCCCTCACCACAAATCAGATTCTTCTGAGGAGTTCCCAGTACATTATCCTTTCCCCTGTGTAATTACCTTAACAAGCTCCAGCTGTTTTTATTCTCAGAAGGTTTACTCCCTGATATACAGCTGCCTACCCCCTTCGTAAGTGCAGGTCCTAAATGAGCTTTTTTCTCTGTTCCCTCACCACAATCCAGATTCTTTTGGGAGTTACCAGTACAGTAACCATACCAGGAAGTACTTAATTAATTAAGCTACTGCTTTTCTTAATCTCAGTGGAGATATTTACTGATAAACAGCTACCTACGCAGCATGTTCATGTCGTTCCTAAATGAGCTTTTATCTCTCTCCCCTCACCACAAATCAGATTCTTCTGAGGAGTTCCCAGTACATTATCCTTTCCCCTGTGTAATTACCTTAACAAGCTCCAGCTGTTTTTATTCTCAGAAGGTTTACTCCCTGATATACAGCTGCCTACCCCCATGTTCGTGTGCAGGTCCTAAATGAGCTTTTTCTCTGTTCCCTCACCACAATCCAGATTCTTTTGGGGAGTTCCCAGTACATTAACCATACCAGGTAATTACCTTAAAGCTACTGCTTTTCTTAATCTCAGTGGAGATATTTCTGATAAACAGCTACCTACGCAGCATGTTCATGTCGTTCCTAAATGAGCTTTTATCTCTCTCCCTCACCACAATCAGATTCTTCTGAGGAGTTCCCAGTACAGTACCTTTCCCCTGTGTAATTACCTTATTTACAAGCTCCAGCTGTTTTTATTCTCAAGAAGGTTTACTCCCTGATAACAGCTACCCCCTTCGCAGCATGCAGGTCCTAAATGAGCTTTTATCTCTGTTCCCTCACCACAATCCAGATTCTTTTGGGGAGTTACCAGTACAGTAACCATACCAGGTAATTACTTAAAGCTACTGCTTTTCTTAATCTCAGTGGAGATATTTACTGATAAACAGCTACCGAGCAGCATGGTCCTAAATGAGCTTTTATCTCTCTCCCCTCACCACAAATCAGATTCTTCTGAGGAGTTCCCAGTACATTATCCTTTCCCCTGTGTAATTACCTTAACAAGCTCCAGCTGTTTTTATTCTCAGAGATATTTACTCCCTGATAACAGCTACCTACCAGCTTCGTCGTCCTAAATGAGCTTTTTTCTCTGTTCCCTCACCACAATACAGATTCTTTTGGGGAGTTACCAGTACAGTAACCATACCAGGAAGTACTTAATTTATTCCTACTGCTTTTTTAATCTCAGAAGGTTTACTGATAAACAGCTACCTACAGCTTCGATGTCGTCCTAAATGAGCTTTTTTCTCTTCCCTCACCACAAATCAGATTCTTCTGAGGAGTTCCCAGTACATTATCCTTTCCCCTGTGTAATTACCTTAACAAGCTCCAGCTGTTTTTATTCTCAGAATTTACTCCCTGATATACAGCTGCCTACCCCCTTCTAAGTGCAGGTCCTAAATGAGCTTTTTCTCTGTTCCCTCACCACAATCCAGATTCTTTTGGGGAGTTACCAGTACAGTAACCATACCAGGAAGTACTTAAAATTAAGCTACTGCTTTTCTTAATCTCAGTGAGATATTTACTGATAAAGAGCTACCTACGCAGCATGTTCATGTCGTTCCTAAATGAGCTTTTATCTCTCTCCCTCACCACAAATCAGATTCTTTTGAGGAGTTCCCAGTACATTATCCTTTCCCCTACTTAATTATTAACGCTCCAGCTGTTTCTTATTCTCAGAAGGTTTACTCCCTGATATACAGCTGCCTACCCCCTTCGTAAGTGCGTCCTAAATGAGCTTTTTTCTCTGTTCCCTCACCACAATCCAGATTCTTTTGGGGAGTTACCAGTACAGTATCCATACCAGGAAGTACTTAATTTATTAAGCTACTGCTTTTCTTAATCTCAGTGGAGATATTTACTGATAAACAGCTACCTACGCAGCATGTTCATGTCGTTCCTAAATGAGCTTTTATCTCTCTCCCCTCACCACAAATCAGATTCTTCTGAGGAGTTCCCAGTACATTATCCTTTCCCCTGTGTAATTACCTTAACAAGCTCCAGCTGTTTTTATTCTCAGAAGGTTTACTCCCTGATATACAGCTGCCTACCCCCTTCGTAAGTGCAGGTCCTAAATGAGCTTTTTTCTCTGTTCCCTCACCACAATCCAGATTCTTTTGGGGAGTTACCAGTACAGTAACCATACCAGGAAGTACTTAATTATTAAGCTACTGCTTTTCTTAATCTCAGTGGAGATATTTACTGATAAACAGCTACCTACGCAGCATGTTCATGTCGTTCCTAAATGAGCTTTTATCTCTCTCCCTCACCACAAATCAGATTCTTCTGAGGAGTTCCCAGTACATTATCCTTTCCCCTGTGTAATTACCTTAACAAGCTCCAGCTGTTTTTATTCTCAGAAGGATATTCCCTGATATACAGCTGCTCCCCCTTCTAAGTGCAGGTCCTAAATGAGCTTTTTCTCTTCCCTCACCACAATCCAGATTCTTTTGGGGAGTTACCAGTACAGTAACCATACCAGGAAGTACTTAATTTATTAAGCTCCTGCTTTTCTTAATCTCAGTGGAGATATTTACTGATAAACAGCTACCTACCAGCATGTTCATGTCGTCCTAAATGAGCTTTTATCTGTTCCCCTCACCACAAATCAGATTCTTCTGAGGAGTTCCCAGTACATTATCTTTCCCCTGTGTAATTACCTTAAAAACTCTAGCTGTTTTTAATCTCAGAAGGTTTACTCCTGATATACAGCTGCCTACCCCTTGTAAGTGCAGGTCCTAAATGAGCTTTTTCTCTGTTCCCTCACCACAATCAGATCTTTTCTGGGAGTTCCCAGTACAGTAACCACACCAGGTAAGTACTTAATTAAGCTACTGCTTTTCTTAATCTCAGTGGAGATATTTACTGATAAACAGCTACCTACCAGCATGTTCATGTCGTTCCTAAATGAGCTTTTATCTCTCTCCCCTCACCACAAATCAGATTCTTCTGAGGAGTTCCCAGTACATTATCCTTTACCTGTGTAATTTACCTTAACAAGCTACAGCTTTTCTTATTCTCAGAAGGTTTATCCCTGATATACAGCTGCCTACCCTTCGTAAGTGCAGGTCCTAAATGAGTTTTTTCTCTGTTCCCTCACCACAATCCAGATTCTTTTGGGGAGTTACCAGTACAGTAACCATACCAGGAAGTACTTAATTTATTAAGCTACTGCTTTTCTTAATCTCAGTGGAGATATTTACTGATAAACAGCTACCTACGCAGCATGTTCATGTCGTTCCTAAATGAGCTTTTATCTCTCTCCCCTCACCACAAATCAGATTCTTCTGAGGAGTTCCCAGTACATTATCCTTTCCCCTGTGTAATTACCTTAACAAGCTCCAGCTGTTTTTATTCTCAGAAGGTTTACTCCCTGATATACAGCTGCCTACCCCCTTCGTAAGTGCAGGTCCTAAATGAGCTTTTTTCTCTGTTCCCTCACCACAATCCAGATTCTTTTGGGGAGTTACCAGTACAGTATCCATACCAGGAAGTACTTAATTTATTAAGCTACTGCTTTTCTTAATCTCAGTGGAGATATTTACTGATAAACAGCTACCTATGCAGCATGTTCATGTCGTTCCTAAATGAGCTTTTATCTCTCTCCCCTCACCACAAATCAGATTCTTCTGAGGAGTTCCCAGTACATTATCCTTTCCCCTGTGTAATTACCTTAACAAGCTCCAGCTGTTTTTATTCTCAGAAGGTTTACTCCCTGATATACAGCTGCCTACCCCCTTCGTAAGTGCAGGTCCTAAATGAGCTTTTTTCTCTGTTCCCTCACCACAATCCAGATTCTTTTGGGGAGTTACCAGTACAGTAACCATACCAGGAAGTACTTAATTTATTAAGCTACTGCTTTTCTTAATCTCAGTGGAGATATTTACTGATAAACAGCTACCTACGCAGCATGTTCATGTCGTTCCTAAATGAGCTTTTATCTCTCTCCCCTCACCACAAATCAGATTCTTCTGAGGAGTTCCCAGTACATTACCTTTCCCCTGTGTAATTACCTTAAAGCTCCAGCTGTTTTTATTCTCAGAAGGTTTACTCCTGATATACAGCTGCCTACCCCCTTCGTAAGTGCAGGTCCTAAATGAGCTTTTTTCTCTGTTCCCTCACCACAATCCAGATTCTTTTGGGAGTTACCAGTACAGTAACCATACCAGGAAGTACTTAATTATTAAGCTACTGCTTTTCTTAATCTCAGTGGAGATATTTACTGATAAACAGCTACCTACGCAGCATGTTCATGTCGTTCCTAAATGAGCTTTTATCTGTTCCCCTCACCACAAATCAGATTTTCTGAGGAGTTCCCAGTACATTATCCTTTCCCCTGTGTAATTACCTTAACAAGCTACTAGCTGTTTTTAACTCAGAATGTTTACTCTGATATACAGCTGCCTACCCTTCGTAATGCAGGTCCTAAATGAGCTTTTTTCTCTGTTCCCTCACCACAATCCAGATTCTTTTGGGAGTTACCAGTACAGTAACCACACCAGGAAGTACTTAATTTATTAAGCTACTGCTTTTCTTAATCTCAGTGGAGATATTTACTGATAAACAGCTACCTACGCAGCATGTTCATGTCGTTCCTAAATGAGCTTTTATCTCTCTCCCTCACCACAAATCAGATTTTCTGAGGAGTTCCCAGTACATTATCCTTTCCCCTGTGTAATTACCTTAACAAGCTCCAGCTGTTTTTATTCTCAGAAGATTTACTCCCTGATATACAGCTGCCTACCCCTTGTAAGTGCAGGTCCTAAATGAGCTTTTTCTCTGTTCCCTCACCACAATCAGATTCTTTGGGAGTTACCAGTACAGTAACCATACCAGGAAGTACTAATTTAATAAGCTACTGCTTTTCTTAATCTCAGTGGAGATACTACTGATAAACAGCTACCTACGCAGCATGTTCATGTCTCCTAAATGAGCTTTTATCTCTCTCCCCTCACCACAAATCAGATTCTTCTGAGAGTTCCCAGTACATTATCCTTTCCCCTGTGTAATTACCTTAACAAAGCAGCTGTTTTTTTCTCAGAAGGTTTATCCCTGATATACAGCTGCCTACCCCCTTCGTAAGTGCAGGTCCTAAATGAGTTTTTCTCTGTTCCCTCACCACAATCCAGATTCTTTTGGGGAGTTACCAGTACAGTAACCATACCAGGAAGTACTTAATTTATTAAGCTACTGCTTTTCTTAATCTCAGTGGAGATATTTACTGATAAACAGCTACCTACGCACATGTTCATGTCGTTCTAAATGAGCTTTTATCTCTCTCCCCTCACCACAAATCAGATTCTTCTGAGGAGTTCCCAGTACATTATCCTTTCCCCTGTGTAATTACCTTAACAAGCTCCAGCTGTTTTTATTCTCAGAAGGTTTCTCCTGATATACAGCTGCCTCCCCTTCGTAAGTGCAGGTCCTAAATGAGCTTTTTCTCTGTTCCCTCACCACAATCCAGATTCTTTTGGGGAGTTACCAGTACAGTAACCATACCAGGAAGTACTTAATTTATTAAGCTACTGCTTTTCTTAATCTCAGTGGAGATATTTACTGATAAACAGCTACCTACGCAGCATGTTCATGTCGTTCCTAAATGAGCTTTTATCTCTCTCCCCTCACCACAAATCAGATTCTTCTGAGGAGTTCCCAGTACATTATCCTTTCCCCTGTGTAATTACCTTAACAAGCTCAGCTGTTTTTATTCTCAGAAGGTTTACTCCCTGATATACAGCTGCCTACCCCCTTCGTAAGTGCAGGTCCTAAATGAGCTTTTTTCTCTGTTCCCTCACCACAATCCAGATTCTTTTGGGGAGTTACCAGTACAGTAACCATACCAGGAAGTACTTAATTTATTAAGCTACTGCTTTTCTTAATCTCAGTGGAGATATTTACTGATAAACAGCTACCTACGCAGCATGTTCATGTCGTTCCTAAATGAGCTTTATCTCTCTCCCCTCACCACAAATCAGATTCTTCTGAGGAGTTCCCAGTACATTATCCTTTCCCCTGTGTAATTACCTTAACAAGCTCCAGCTGTTTTTATTCTCAGAAGGTTTACTCCCTGATATACAGCTGCCTACCCCCTTCGTAAGTGCAGGTCCTAAATGAGCTTTTTCTGTTCCCTCACCACAATCCAGATTCTTTTGGGGAGTTACCAGTACAGTAACCATACCAGGAAGTACTTAATTTATTAAGCTACTGCTTTTCTTAATCTCAGTGGAGATATTTACTGATAAACAGCTACCTACGCAGCATGTTCATGTCGTTCCTAAATGAGCTTTTATCTCTCTCCCCTCACCACAAATCAGATTCTTCTGAGGAGTTCCCAGTACATTATCCTTTCCCCTGAGTAATTACTTAACAAGCTCCAGCTGTTTTTATTCTCAGAAGGTTTACTCCCTGATATACAGCTGCCTACCCCCTTGTAAGTGCAGGTAATAAAGAGCTTTTTTCTCTGTTCCCTCACCACAATCCAGATTCTTTTGGGGAGTTACCAGTACAGTAACCATACCAGGAAGTACTTAATTTATTAAGCTACTGCTTTTCTTAATCTCAGTGGAGATATTTACTGATAAACAGCTACCTACGCAGCTTGTTCATGTCGTTCCTAAATGAGCTTTTATCTCTCTCCCCTCACCACAAATCAGATTCTTCTGAGGAGTTCCCAGTACATTATCCTTTCCCCTGTGTAATTACCTTAACAAGCTCCAGCTGTTTTTATTCTCAGAAGGTTTACTCCCTGATATACAGCTGCCTACCCCCTTCGTAAGTGCAGGTCCTAAATGAGCTTTTTTCTCTGTTCCCTCACCACAATCCAGATTCTTTTGGGGAGTTACCAGTACAGTAACCATACCAGGAAGTACTTAATTTATTAAGCTACTGCTTTTCTTAATCTCAGTGGAGATATTTACTGATAAACAGCTACCTACGCAGCATGTTCATGTCGTTCCTAAATGAGCTTTTATCTCTCTCTCACCACAAATCAGATTCTTCTGAGGAGTTCCCAGTACATTATCCTTTCCCCTGTGTAATTACCTTAACAAGCTCCAGCTGTTTTTATTCTCAGAAGGTTTACTCCCTGATATACAGCTGCCTACCCCCTTCGTAAGTGCAGGTCCTAAATGAGCTTTTTTCTCTGTTCCCTCACCACAATCCAGATTCTTTTGGGGAGTTACCAGTACAGTACCATACCAGGAAGTACTTAATTTATTAAGCTACTGCTTTTCTTAATCTCAGTGGAGATATTTACTGATAAACAGCTACCTACGCAGCATGTTCATGTCGTTCTTAAATGAGCTTTTATCTCTCTCCCCTCACCACAAATCAGATTCTTCTGAGGAGTTCCCAGTACATTATCCTTTCCCCTGTGTAATTACCTTAACAAGCTCCAGCTGTTTTTATTCTCAGAAGGTTTACTCCCTGATATACAGCTGCCTACCCCCTTCGTAAGTGCAGGTCCTAAATGAGCTTTTTTCTCTGTTCCCTCACCACAATCCAGATTCTTTTGGGGAGTTACCAGTACAGTAACCATACCAGGAAGTACTTAATTTATTAAGCTACTGCTTTTCTTAATCTCAGTGGAGATATTTACTGATAAACAGCTACCTACGCAGCATGTTCATGTCGTTCCTAAATGAGCTTTTATCTCTCTCCCCTCACCACAAATCAGATTCTTCTGAGGAGTTCCCAGTACATTATCCTTTCCCTGTGTAATTACCTTAACAAGCTCCAGCTGTTTTTATTCTCAGAAGGTTTACTCCCTGATATACAGCTGCCTACCCCCTTCGTAAGTGCAGGTCCTAAATGAGCTTTTTTCTCTGTTCCCTCACCACAATCCAGATTCTTTTGGGGAGTTACCAGTACAGTAACCATACCAGGAAGTACTTAATTTATTAAGCTACTGCTTTTCTTAATCTCAGTGGAGATATTTACTGATAAACAGCTACCTACGCAGCATGTTCATGTCGTTCCTAAATGAGCTTTTATCTCTCCCTCACCACAAATCAGATTCTTCTGAGGAGTTCCCAGTACATTATCCTTTCCCCTGTGTAATTACCTTAACAAGCTCCAGCTGTTTTTATTCTCAGAAGGTTTACTCCCTGATATACAGCTGCTACCCCCTTCGTAAGTGCAGGTCCTAAATGAGCTTTTTTCTCTGTTCCCTCACCACAATCCAGATTCTTTTGGGGAGTTACCAGTACAGTAACCATACCAGGAAGTACTTAATTTATTAAGCTACTGCTTTTCTTAATCTCAGTGGAGATATTTACTGATAAACAGCTACCTACGCAGCATGTTCATGTCGTTCCTAAATGAGCTTTTATCTCTCTCCCCTCACCACAAATCAGATTCTTCTGAGGAGTTCCCAGTACATTATCCTTTCCCCTGTGTAATTACCTTAACAAGCTCTAGCTGTTTTTATTCTCAGAAGGTTTACTCCCTGATATACAGCTGCCTACCCTTCGTAAGTGCAGGTCCTAAATGAGCTTTTTTCTCTGTTCCCTCACCACAATCCAGATTCTTTTGGGGAGTTACCAGTACAGTAACCATACCAGGAAGTACTTAATTTATTAAGCTACTGCTTTTCTTAATCTCAGTGGAGATATTTACTGATAAACAGCTACCTACGCAGCATGTTCATGTCGTTCCTAAATGAGCTTTTATCTCTCTCCCCTCACCACAAATCAGATTCTTCTGAGGAGTTCCCAGTACATTATCCTTTCCCCTGTGTAATTACCTTAACAAGCTCCAGCTGTTTTTATTCTCAGAAGGTTTACTCCCTGATATCAGCTGCCTACCCCTTCGTAAGTGCAGGTCCTAAATGAGCTTTTTTCTCTGTTCCCTCACCACAATCCAGATTTTTTGGGGAGTTACCAGTACAGTATCCATACCAGGAAGTACTTAATTTATTAAGCTACTGCTTTTCTTAATCTCAGTGGAGATATTTACTGATAAACAGCTACCTGCAGCATGTTCATGTCGTTCCTAAATGAGCTTTTATCTCTCTCCCCTCACCACAAATCAGATTCTTCTGAGGAGTTCCCAGTACATTATCCTTTCCCCTGTGTAATTACCTTAACAAGCTCCAGCTGTTTTTATTCTCAGAATTTACTCCCTGATATACAGCTGCCTACCCCTTCGTAAGTGCAGGTCCTAAATGAGCTTTTTCTCTGTTCCCTCACCACAATCCAGATTCTTTTGGGGAGTTACCAGTACAGTAACCATACCAGGAAGTACTTAATTTATTAAGCTACTGCTTTTCTTAATCTCAGTGGAGATATTTACTGATAAACAGCTACCTACGCAGCATGTTCATGTCGTTCCTAAATGAGCTTTTATCTCTCTCCCCTCACCACAAATCAGATTCTTCTGAGGAGTTCCCAGTACATTATCCTTTCCCCTGTGTAATTACCTTAACAAGCTCCAGCTGTTTTTATTCTCAGAAGGTTTACTCCCTGATATACAGCTGCCTACCCCCTTCGTAAGTGCAGTCCTAAATGAGCTTTTTTCTCTGTTCCCTCACCACAATCCAGATTCTTTTGGGGAGTTACCAGTACAGTAACCATACCAGGAAGTACTTAATTTATTAAGCTACTGCTTTTCTTAATCTCAGTGGAGATATTTACTGATAAACAGCTACCTACGCAGCATGTTCATGTCGTTCCTAAATGAGCTTTTATCTCTCTCCCCTCACCACAAATCAGATTCTTCTGAGGAGTTCCCAGTACATTATCCTTTCCCCTGTGTAATTACCTTACAAGCTCCAGCTGTTTTTATTCTCAGAAGGTTTACTCCCTGATATACAGCTGCCTACCCCCTTCGTAAGTGCAGGTCCTAAATGAGCTTTTTCTCTGTTCCCTCACCACAATCCAGATTCTTTTGGGGAGTTACCAGTACAGTAACCATACCAGGAAGTACTTAATTTATTAAGCTACTGCTTTTCTTAATCTCAGTGGAGATATTTACTGATAAACAGCTACCTACGCAGCATGTTCATGTCGTTCCTAAATGAGCTTTTATCTCTCTCCCCTCACCACAAATCAGATTCTTCTGAGGAGTTCCCAGTACATTATCCTTTCCCCTGTGTAATTACCTTAACAAGCTCCAGCTGTTTTTATTCTCAGAAGGTTTACTCCCTGATATACAGCTGCCTACCCCCTTCGTAAGTGCAGGTCCTAAATGAGCTTTTTTCTCTGTTCCCTCACCACAATCCAGATTCTTTTGGGGAGTTACCAGTACAGTAACCATACCAGGAAGTACTTAATTTATTAAGCTACTGCTTTTCTTAATCTCAGTGGAGATATTTACTGATAAACAGCTACCTACGCAGCATGTTCATGTCGTTCCTAAATGAGCTTTTATCTCTCTCCCTCACCACAAATCAGATTCTTCTGAGGAGTTCCCAGTACATTATCCTTTCCCCTGTGTAATTACCTTAACAAGCTCCAGCTGTTTTTATTCTCAGAAGGTTTACTCCCTGATATACAGCTGCCTACCCCCTTCGTAAGTGCAGGTCCTAAATGAGCTTTTTTCTCTGTTCCCTCACCACAATCCAGATTCTTTTGGGGAGTTACCAGTACAGTAACCATACCAGGAAGTACTTAATTTATTAAGCTACTGCTTTTCTTAATCTCAGTGGAGATATTTACTGATAAACAGCTACCTACGCAGCATGTTCATGTCGTTCCTAAATGAGCTTTTATCTCTCTCCCCTCACCACAAATCAGATTCTTCTGAGGAGTTCCCAGTACATTATCCTTTCCCCTGTGTAATTACCTTAACAAGCTCCAGCTGTTTTTATTCTCAGAAGGTTTACTCCCTGATATACAAGCTGCCTACCCCCTTCGTAAGTGCAGGTCCTAAATGAGCTTTTTTCTCTGTTCCCTCACCACAATCCAGATTCTTTTGGGGAGTTACCAGTACAGTACCATACCAGGAAGTACTTAATTTATTAAGCTACTGCTTTTCTTAATCTCAGTGGAGATATTTACTGATAAACAGCTACCTACGCAGCATGTTCATGTCGTTCCTAAATGAGCTTTTATCTCTCTCCCTCACCACAAATCAGATTCTTCTGAGGAGTTCCCAGTACATTATCCTTTCCCCTGTGTAATTACCTTAACAAGCTCCAGCTGTTTTTATTCTCAGAAGGTTTACTCCCTGATATACAGCTGCCTACCCCTTCGTAAGTGCAGGTCCTAAATGAGCTTTTTTCTCTGTTCCCTCACCACAATCCAGATTCTTTTGGGGAGTTACCAGTACAGTAACCATACCAGGAAGTACTTAATTTATTAAGCTACTGCTTTTCTTAATCTCAGTGGAGATATTTACTGATAAACAGCTACCTACGCAGCATGTTCATGTCGTTCCTAAATGAGCTTTTATCTCTCTCCCCTCACCACAAATCAGATTCTTCTGAGGAGTTCCCAGTACATTATCCTTTCCCCTGTGTAATTACCTTAACAAGCTCCAGCTGTTTTTATTCTCAGAAGGTTTACTCCCTGATACACAGCTGCCTACCCCCTTCGTAAGTGCAGGTCCTAAATGAGCTTTTTTCTCTGTTCCCTCACCACAATCCAGATTCTTTTGGGGAGTTACCAGTACAGTAACCATACCAGGAAGTACTTAATTTATTAAGCTACTGCTTTTCTTAATCTCAGTGGAGATATTTACTGATAAACAGCTACCTTACGCAGCATGTTCATGTCGTTCCTAAATGAGCTTTTATCTCTCTCCCCTCACCACAAATCAGATTCTTCTGAGGAGTTCCCAGTACATTATCCTTTCCCCTGTGTAATTACCTTAACAAGCTCCAGCTGTTTTTATTCTCAGAAGGTTTACTCCCTGATATACAGCTGCCTACCCCCTTCGTAAGTGCAGGTCCTAAATGAGCTTTTTTCTCTGTTCCCTCACCACAATCCAGATTCTTTGGGGAGTTACCAGTACAGTAACCATACCAGGAAGTACTTAATTTATTAAGCTACTGCTTTTCTTAATCTCAGTGGAGATATTTACTGATAAACAGCTACCTACGCAGCATGTTCATGTCGTTCCTAAATGAGCTTTTATCTCTCTCCCCTCACCACAAATCAGATTCTTCTGAGGAGTTCCCAGTACATTATCCTTTCCCCTGTGTAATTACCTTAACAAGCTCCAGCTGTTTTTATTCTCAGAAGGTTTACTCCCTGATATACAGCTGCCTACCCCCTTCGTAAGTGCAGGTCTAAATGAGCTTTTTTCTCTGTTCCCTCACACAATCCAGATTCTTTGGGGAGTTACCAGTACAGTAACCATACCAGGAAGTACTTAATTTATTAAGCTACTGCTTTTCTTAATCTCAGTGGAGATATTTACTGATAAACAGCTACCTACGCAGCATGTCATGTGGTTCTTAAATGAGCTTTTTCTCTCTCCCCTCACCATAAATCAGATTCTTCTGAGGAGTTCCCAGTACATTATCCTTTCCCCTGTGTAATTACCTTAACAAGCTCCAGCTGTTTTTATTCTCAGAAGGTTTACTCCCTGATATACAGCTGCCTACCCCCTTCGTAATGCAGGTCTAAATGAGCTTTTATTCTCTGTTCCCTCACCACAATCCAGATTCTTTTGGGGAGTTACCAGTACAGTAACCATACCAGGAAGTACTTAATTTATTAAGCTACTGCTTTTCTTAATCTCAGTGGAGATATTTACTGATAAACAGCTACCTACGCAGCATGTTCATGTCGTTCCTAAATGAGCTTTTATCTCTCTCCCCTCACCACAAATCAGATTCTTCTGAGGAGTTCCCAGTACATTATCCTTTCCCATGTGTAATTACCTTAACAAGCTCCAGCTGTTTTTATTCTCAGAAGGTTTACTCCCTGATATACAGCTGCCTACCCCCTTCGTAAGTGCAGGTCCTAAATGAGCTTTTTTCTCTGTTCCCTCACCACAATCCAGATTCTTTTGGGGAGTTACCAGTACAGTAACCATACCACGAAGTACTTAATTTATTAAGCTACTGCTTTTCTTAATCTCAGTGGAGATATTTACTGATAAACAGCTACCTACACAGCATGTTCATGTCGTTCCTAAATGAGCTTTTATCTCTCTCCCCTCACCACAAATCAGATTCTTCTGAGGAGTTCCCAGTACATTATCCTTTCCCCTGTGTAATTACCTTAACAAGCTCCAGCTGTTTTTATTCTCAGAAGGTTTACTCCCTGATATACAGCTGCCTACCCCCTTCGTAAGTGCAGGTCCTAAATGAGCTTTTTTCTCTGTTCCCTCACCACAATCCAGATTCTTTTGGGGAGTTACCAGTACAGTAACCATACCAGGAAGTACTTAATTTATTAAGCTACTGCTTTTCTTAATCTCAGTGGAGATATTTACTGATAAACAGCTACCTACGCAGCATGTTCATGTCGTTCCTAAATGAGCTTTTATCTCTCTCCCCTCACCACAAATCAGATTCTTCTGAGGAGTTCCCAGTACATTATCCTTTCCCCTGTGTAATTACCTTAACAAGCTCCAGCTGTTTTTATTCTCAGAAGGTTTACTCCCTGATATACAGCTGCCTACCCCTTCGTAAGTGCAGGTCCTAAATGAGCTTTTTCTCTGTTCCCTCACCACAATCCAGATTTTTTGGGGAGTTACCAGTACAGTAACCATACCAGGAAGTACTTAATTTATTAAGCTACTGCTTTTCTTAATCTCAGTGGAGATATTTACTGATAAACAGCTACGTACGCAGCATGTTCATGTCGTTCCTAAATGAGCTTTTATCTCTCTCCCCTCACCACAAATCAGATTCTTCTGAGGAGTTCCCAGTACATTATCCTTTCCCCTGTGTAATTACCTTAACAAGCTCCAGCTGTTTTTATTCTCAGAATTTACTCCCTGATATACAGCTGCCTACCCCCTTCGTAAGTGCAGGTCCTAAATGAGCTTTTTTCTCTGTTCCCTCACCACAATCCAGATTCTTTTGGGGAGTTACCAGTACAGTAACCATACCAGGAAGTACTTAATTTATTAAGCTACTGCTTTTCTTAATCTCAGTGGAGATATTTACTGATAAACAGCTACCTACGCAGCATGTTCATGTCGTTCCTAAATGAGCTTTTATCTCTCTCCCTCACCACAAATCAGATTCTTCTGAGGAGTTCCCAGTACATTATCCTTTCCCTGTGTAATTACCTTAACAAGCTCCAGCTGTTTTTATTCTCAGAAGGTTTACTCCCTGATATACAGCTGCCTACCCCCTTCGTAAGTGCAGGTCCTAAATGAGCTTTTTTCTCTGTTCCCTCACCACAATCCAGATTCTTTTGGGGAGTTACCAGTACAGTAACCATACCAGGAAGTACTTAATTTATTAAGCTACTGCTTTTCTTAATCTCAGTGGAGATATTTACTGATAAACAGCTACCGTACGCAGCATGTTCATGTCGTTCCTAAATGAGCTTTTATCTCTCTCCCCTCACCACAAATCAGATTCTTCTGAGGAGTTCCCAGTACATTATCCTTTCCCCTGTGTAATTACCTTAACAAGCTCCAGCTGTTTTTATTCTCAGAAGGTTTACTCCCTGATATACAGCTGCCTACCCCCTTCGTAAGTGCAGGTCCTAAATGAGCTTTTTTCTCTGTTCCCTCACCACAATCCAGATTCTTTTGGGGAGTTACCAGTACAGTAACCATACCAGGAAGTACTTAATTTATTAAGCTACTGCTTTTCTTAATCTCAGTGGAGATATTTACTGATAAACAGCTACCTACGCAGCATGTTCATGTCGTTCCTAAATGAGCTTTTATCTCTCTCCCCTCACCACAAATCAGATTCTTCTGAGGAGTTCCCAGTACATTATCCTTTCCCCTGTGTAATTACCTTAACAAGCTCCAGCTGTTTTTATTCTCAGAAGGTTTACTCCCTGATATACAGCTGCCTACCCCCTTCGTAAGTGCAGGTCCTAAATGAGCTTTTTTCTCTGTTCCCTCACCACAATCCAGATTCTTTTGGGGAGTTACCAGTACAGTAACCATACCAGGAAGTACTTAATTTATTAAGCTACTGCTTTTCTTAATCTCAGTGGAGATATTTACTGATAAACAGCTACTACGCAGCATGTTCATGTCGTTCCTAAATGAGCTTTTATCTCTCTCCCCTCACCACAAATCAGATTCTTCTGAGGAGTTCCCAGTACATTATCCTTTCCCCTGTGTAATTACCTTATAAGCTCCAGCTGTTTTTATTCTCAGAAGGTTATACTCCCTGATATAACAGCTGCCTACCCCCTTCGTAAGTGCAGGTCCTAAATGAGCTTTTTTCTCTGTTCCCTCACCACAATCCAGATTCTTTGGGGAGTTACCAGTACAGTAACCATACCAGGAAGTACTTAATTTATTAAGCTACTGCTTTTCTTAATCTCAGTGGAGATATTTACTGATAAACAGCTACCTACGCAGCATGTTCATGTCGTTCCTAAATGAGCTTTTATCTCTCTCCCTCACCACAAATCAGATTCTTCTGAGGAGTTCCCAGTACATTATCCTTTCCCCTGTGTAATTACCTTAACAAGCTCCAGCTGTTTTTATTCTCAGAAGGTTTACTCCCTGATATACAGCTGCCTACCCCCTTCGTAAGTGCAGGTCCTAAATGAGCTTTTTTCTCTGTTCCCTCACCACAATCCAGATTCTTTTGGGGAGTTACCAGTACAGTAACCATACCAGGAAGTACTTAATTTATTAAGCTACTGCTTTTCTTAATCTCAGTGGAGATATTTACTGATAAACAGCTACCTACGCAGCATGTTCATGTCGTTCCTAAATGAGCTTTTATCTCTCTCCCCTCACCACAAATCAGATTCTTCTGAGGAGTTCCCAGTACATTATCCTTTCCCCTGTGTAATTACCTTAACAAGCTCCAGCTGTTTTTATTCTCAGAAGGTTTACTCCCTGATATACAGCTGCCTACCCCCTTCGTAAGTGCAGGTCCTAAATGAGCTTTTTCTCTGTTCCCTCACCACAATCCAGATTCTTTGGGGAGTTACCAGTACAGTAACCATACCAGGAAGTACTTAATTTATTAAGCTACTGCTTTTCTTAATCTCAGTGGAGATATTTACTGATAAACAGCTACCTACGCAGCATGTTCATGTCGTTCCTAAATGAGCTTTTATCTCTCTCCCCTCACCACAATCAGATTCTTCTGAGGAGTTCCCAGTACATTATCCTTTCCCCTGTGTAATTACCTTAACAAGCTCCAGCTGTTTTTATTCTCAGAAGGTTTACTCCCTGATATACAGCTGCCTACCCCCTTCGTAAGTGCAGGTCCTAAATGAGCTTTTTTCTCTGTTCCCTCACCACAATCCAGATTCTTTGGGGAGTTACCAGTACAGTAACCATACCAGGAAGTACTTAATTTATTAAGCTACTGCTTTTCTTAATCTCAGTGGAGATATTTACTGATAAACAGCTACCTTACGCAGCATGTTCATGTCGTTCCTAAATGAGCTTTTATCTCTCTCCCCTCACCACAAATCAGATTCTTCTGAGGAGTTCCCAGTACATTATCCTTTCCCCTGTGTAATTACCTTAACAAGCTCCAGCTGTTTTTATTCTCAGAAGGTTTACTCCCTGATATACAGCTGCCTACCCCCTTCGTAAGTGCAGGTCCTAAATGAGCTTTTTTCTCTGTTCCCTCACCACAATCCAGATTCTTTGGGGAGTTACCAGTACAGTAACCATACCAGGAAGTACTTAATTTATTAAGCTACTGTTTCTTAATCTCAGTGGAGATATTTACTGATAAACAGCTACCTACGCAGCATGTTCATGTCGTTCCTAAATGAGCTTTTATCTCTCTCCCCTCACCACAAATCAGATTCTTCTGAGGAGTTCCCAGTACATTATCCTTTCCCCTGTGTAATTACCTTAACAAGCTCCAGCTGTTTTTATTCTCAGAAGGTTTACTCCCTGATATACAGCTGCCTACCCCCTTCGTAAGTGCAGGTCCTAAATGAGCTTTTTTCTCTGTTCCCTCACCACAATCCAGATTCTTTGGGGAGTTACCAGTACAGTAACCATACCAGGAAGTACTTAATTTATTAAGCTACTGCTTTTCTTAATCTCAGTGGAGATATTTACTGATAAACAGCTACCTACGCAGCATGTTCATGTCGTTCCTAAATGAGCTTTTATCTCTCTCCCCTCACCACAAATCAGATTCTTCTGAGGAGTTCCCAGTACATTATCCTTTCCCCTGTGTAATTACCTTAACAAGCTCCAGCTGTTTTTATTCTCAGAAGGTTTACTCCCTGATATACAGCTGCCTACACCATTCTTATGTGCAGGTCCTAAATGAGCTTTTTCTCTGTTCCCTCACACAATACAGATTCTTTTGGGGAGTTACCAGTACAGTAACCATACCAGGAAGTACTTAATTTATTAAGCTACTGCTTTTCTTAATCTCAGTGGAGATATTTACTGCTAAACAGCTATGTACGCAGCATGTTCATGTCGTTCCTAAATGAGCTTTTATCTCTCTCCCCTCACCACAAATCAGATTCTTCTGAGGAGTTCCCAGTACATTATCCTTTTCCCTGTTTAATTACCTTAACAAGCTCCAGCTGTTTTTATTCTCAGAAGGTTTATTCCCTGATATACAGCTGTCTACCCCCTTCGTAAGTGCAGTTCCTAAATGAGCTTTTTTCTCTGTTCCCTCACCACAATCCAGATTCTTTTGGGGAGTTACCAGTAGAGTAACCATACCAGGAAGTACTTAATTTATTAAGCTACTGCTTTTCTTAATCTCAGTGGAGATATTTACTGATAAACAGCTACGTATGCAGCATGTTCTTGTCGTTCCTAAATGAGCTTTTATCTCTCTACCCTCACCACAAATCAGACTCTTCTGAGGAGTTCCCAGTATATTATCCTTTCCCATGTGTAATTACCTTTATAAGCTCCAGCTGTTTTTATTCTCAGAAGGTATACTCCCTGATATACAACTGCCTACCCCCTTCGTAAGTGCAGGTCCTAAATGAGCTTTTTTCTCTGTTCCTCACCACAATCCAGATTTTTTGGGGAGTTAGCAGTACAGTAACCATACCAGGAAGTACTTAATTTATTAAGCTACTGCTTTTCCTAATCTCAGTGGAGATATTTACTGATAAACAGCTACCTTCGCAGCATGTTCATTTCGTTCCTAAATGAGCTTTTATCTCTCTCCCCTCACCACAAATCAGATTCTTCTGAGGAGTTCCCAGTACATTATCCTTTCCCCTGTGTAATTACCTTAACAAGCTCCAGCTGTTTTTATTCTCAGAAGGTTTACTCCCTGATATACAGCTGCCTACCCCCTTCGTAAGTGCTGGTCCTAAATGAGCTTTTTTCTCTGTTCCCTCACCACAATCCAGATTCTTTGGGGAGTTACCAGTACAGTAACCATACCACGAAGTACTTAATTTATTAAGCTACTGCTTTTCTTAATCTCAGTGGAGATATTTACTGATAAACAGCTACGTATGCAGCATGTTCGTGTCGTTCCTAAATGAGCTTTTATCTCTCTCCCCTCACCACAAATCAGATTCTTCTGAGGAGTTCCCAGTACATTATCCTTTCCCCTGTGTAATTACCTTAACAAGCTCCAGCTCTTTTTATTCTCAGAATGTTTACTCCCTGATATACAGCTGCCTACCCCCTTCGTAAGTGCAGGTCCTAAATGAGCTTTTTTCTCTGTTCCCTCACCACAATCCAGATTCTTTTGGGGAGTTACAGTACAGTAACCATACCAGGAAGTACTTAATTTATTAAGCTACTGCTTTCCTTAATCTCAGTGGAGATATTTACTGATAAACAGCTACCTACGCAGCATGTTCATGTCGTTCCTAAATGAGCTTTTATCTCTCTCCCCTCACCACAAATCAGATTCTTCTGAGGAGTTCCCAGTACATTATCCTTTCCCCTGTGTAATTACCTTAACATGCTCCAGCTGTTTTTATTCTCAGAAGGTTTACTCCCTGATATAGAGCTTCCTACCCCCTTCGTAAGTGCAGGTCCTAAATGAGCTTTTTTCTCTGTTCCCTCACCACAATCCAGATTCTTTGGGGAGTTACCAGTACAGTAACCATACCAGGAAGTACTTAATTTATGAAGCTACTGCTTTTCTTAATCTCAGTGGAGATATTTACTGATAAACAGCTAGGTATGCAGCATGTTCATGTCGTTCCTAAATGAGCTTTTATCTCTCTCTCCTCACAAGAAATCAGATTCTTCTGAGGAGTTCCAGAACATTATCCTTTCCCCTGTGTAATTACCTTAACAAGCTCCAGCTGTTTTTATTCTCAGAAGGTTTACTCCCTGATATAGAGCTGCCTACCCCCTTCGTAAGTGCAGGTCCTAAATGAGCTTTTTTCTCTGTTCCCTCACCACAATCCAGATTCTTTTGGGGAGTTACCAGTACAGTAACCATACCAGGAAGTACTTAATTTATTAAGCTACTGCTTTTCTTAATCTCAGTGGAGATATTTACTGATAAACAGCTACCTACGCAGCATGTTCATGTCGTTCCTAAATGAGCTTTTATCTCTCTCCCCTCACCACAAATCAGATTCTTCTGAGGAGTTCCCAGTACATTATCCTTTCCCCTGTGTAATTACCTTAATAAGCTCCAGCTGTTTTTATTCTCAGAAGGTTTACTCCCTGATATACAGCTGCCTACCCCCTTCGTAAGTGCAGGTCCTAAATGAGCTTTTTTCTCTGTTCCCTCACCACAATCCAGATTCTTTGGGGAGTTACCAGTACAGTAACCATACCAGGAAGTACTTAATTTATTAAGCTACTGCTTTTCTTAATCTCAGTGGAGATATTTACTGATAAACAGCTACCTACGCAGCATGTTCATGTCGTTCCTAAATGAGCTTTTATCTCTCTCCCCTCACCACAAATCAGATTCTTCTGAGGAGTTCCCAGTACATTATCCTTTCCCCTGTGTAATTACCTTAACAAGCTCGCTGTTTTTATTCTCAGAAGGTTTACTCCCTGATATACAGCTGCCTACCCCCTTCGTAAGTGCGTCCTAAATGAGCTTTTTTCTCTGTTCCCTCACCACAATCCAGATTCTTTGGGGAGTTACCAGTACAGTAACCATACCAGGAAGTACTTAATTTATTAAGCTACTGCTTTTCTTAATCTCAGTGGAGATATTTACTGATAAACAGCTACCTACGCAGCATGTTCATGTCGTTCCTAAATGAGCTTTTATCTCTCTCCCCTCACCACAAATCAGATTCTTCTGAGGAGTTCCCAGTACATTATCCTTTCCCCTGTGTAATTACCTTAACAAGCTCCAGCTGTTTTTATTCTCAGAAGGTTTACTCCCTGATATACAGCTGCCTACCCCCTTCGTAAGTGCAGGTCCTAAATGAGCTTTTTTCTCTGTTCCCTCACCACAATCCAGATTCTTTTGGGAGTTACCAGTACAGTAACCATACCAGGAAGTACTTAATTTATTAAGCTACTGCTTTTCTTAATCTCAGTGGAGATATTTACTGATAAACAGCTACCTTCGCAGCATGTTCATGTCGTTCCTAAATGAGCTTTTATCTCTCTCCCCTCACCACAAATCAGATTCTTCTGAGGAGTTCCCAGTACATTATCCTTTCCCCTGTGTAATTACCTTAACAAGCTCCAGCTGTTTTTATTCTCAGAAGGTTTACTCCCTGATATACAGCTCCTACCCCCTTCGTAAGTGCAGGTCCTAAATGAGCTTTTTTCTCTGTTCCCTCACCACAATCCAGATTCTTTGGGGAGTTACCAGTACAGTAACCATACCAGGAAGTACTTAATTTATTAAGCTACTGCTTTTCTTAATCTCAGTGGAGATATTTACTGATAAACAGCTACCTATGCAGCATGTTCATGTCGTTCCTAAATGAGCTTTTATCTCTGTCCCCTCACCACAAATCAGATTCTTCTGAGGAGTTCCCAGTACATTATCCTTTCCCCTGTGTAATTACCTTAACAAGCTCCAGCTGTTTTTATTCTCAGAAGGTTTACTCCCTGATATACAGCTGCCTACCCCCTTCGTAAGTGCAGGTCCTAAATGAGCTTTTTTCTCTGTTCCCTCACCACAATCCAGATTCTTTTGGGAGTTACCAGTACAGTAACCATACCAGGAAGTACTTAATTTATTAAGCTACTGCTTTTCTTAATCTCAGTGGAGATATTTACTGATAAACAGCTACCTACGCAGCATGTTCATGTCGTTCCTAAATGAGCTTTTATCTCTCTCCCCTCACCACAAATCAGATTCTTCTGAGGAGTTCCCAGTACATTAACCTTTCCCCTGTGTAATTACCTTAACAAGCTCCAGCTGTTTTTATTCTCAGAAGGTTTACTCCCTGATATACAGCTGCCTACCCCCTTCGTAAGTGCAGGTCCTAAATGAGCTTTTTTCTCTGTTCCCTCACCACAATCCAGATTCTTTTGGGGAGTTACCAGTACAGTAACCATACCAGGAAGTACTTAATTTATTAAGCTACTGCTTTTCTTATCTCAGTGGAGATATTTACTGATAAACAGCTACCTTCGCAGCAGTTCATGTCGTTCCTAAATGAGCTTTTATCTCTCTCCCCTCACCACAAATCCAGATTCTTCTGAGGAGTTCCCAGTACATTATCCTTTCCCCTGTGTAATTACCTTACAAGCTCCAGCTGTTTTTATTCTCAGAAGGTTTACTCCCTGATATACAGCTGCCTACCCCCTTCGTAAGTGCAGGTCCTAAATGAGCTTTTTTCTCTGTTCCCTCACCACAATCCAGATTCTTTTGGGGAGTTACCAGTACAGTAACCATACCAGGAAGTACTTAATTTATTAAGCTACTGCTTTTCTTAATCTCAGTGGAGATATTTACTGATAAACAGCTACCTACGCAGCTTCATGTCGTTCCTAAATGAGCTTTTATCTCTCTCCCCTCACCACAAATCAGATTCTTCTGAGGAGTTCCCAGTACATTATCCTTTCCCCTGTGTAATTACCTTAACAAGCTCCAGCTGTTTTTATTCTCAGAAGGTTTACTCCCTGATATACAGCTGCCTACCCCCTTCGTAAGTGCAGGTCCTAAATGAGCTTTTTTCTCTGTTCCCTCACCACAATCCAGATTCTTTGGGGAGTTACCAGTACAGTAACCATACCAGGAAGTACTTAATTTATTAAGCTACTGCTTTTCTTAATCTCAGTGGAGATATTTACTGATAAACAGCTACCTACGCAGCTTGTTCATGTCGTTCCTAAATGAGCTTTTATCTCTCTCCCCTCACCACAAATCAGATTCTTCTGAGGAGTTCCCAGTACATTATCCTTTCCCCTGTGTAATTACCTTAACAAGCTCCAGCTGTTTTTATTCTCAGAAGGTTTACTCCCTGATATACAGCTGCCTACCCCCTTCGTAAGTGCAGGTCCTAAATGAGCTTTTTTCTCTGTTCCCTCACCACAATCCAGATTCTTTTGGGAGTTACCAGTACAGTAACCATACCAGGAAGTACTTAATTTATTAAGCTACTGCTTTTCTTAATCTCAGTGGAGATATTTACTGATAAACAGCTACCTACGCAGCATGTTCATGTCGTTCCTAAATGAGCTTTTATCTCTCTCCCCTCACCACAAATCAGATTCTTCTGAGGAGTTCCCAGTACATTATCCTTTCCCCTGTGTAATTACCTTAACAAGCTCCAGCTGTTTTTATTCTCAGAAGGTTTACTCCCTGATATACAGCTGCCTACCCCCTTCGTAAGTGCAGGTCCTAAATGAGCTTTTTTCTCTGTTCCCTCACCACAATCCAGATTCTTTTGGGGAGTTACCAGTACAGTAACCATACCAGGAAGTACTTAATTTATTAAGCTACTGCTTTTCTTAATCTCAGTGGAGATATTTACTGATAAACAGCTACCTACGCAGCATGTCATGTCGTTCCTAAATGAGCTTTTATCTCTCTCCCTCACCACAAATCAGATTCTTCTGAGGAGTTCCCAGTACATTATCCTTTCCCCTGTGTAATTACCTTAACAAGCTCCAGCTGTTTTTATTCTCAGAAGGTTTACTCCCTGATATACAGCTGCCTACCCCCTTCGTAAGTGCAGGTCCTAAATGAGCTTTTTTCTCTGTTCCCTCACCACAATCCAGATTCTTTTGGGGAGTTACCAGTACAGTAACCATACCAGGAAGTACTTAATTTATTAAGCTACTGCTTTTCTTAATCTCAGTGGAGATATTTACTGATAAACAGCTACCTACGCAGCATGTTCATGTCGTTCCTAAATGAGCTTTTATCTCTCTCCCCTCACCACAAATCAGATTCTTCTGAGGAGTTCCCAGTACATTATCCTTTCCCCTGTGTAATTACCTTAACAAGCTCCAGCTGTTTTTATTCTCAGAAGGTTTACTCCCTGATATAAGCTGCCTACCCCCTTCGTAAGTGCAGGTCCTAAATGAGCTTTTTTCTCTGTTCCCTCACCACAATCCAGATTCTTTTGGGGAGTTCCAGTACAGTAACCATACCAGGAAGTACTTAATTTATTAAGCTACTGCTTTTCTTAATCTCAGTGGAGATATTTACTGATAAACAGCTACCTACGCAGCATGTTCATGTCGTTCCTAAATGAGCTTTTATCTCTCTCCCCTCACCAAAATCAGATTCTTCTGAGGAGTTCCCAGTACATTATCCTTTCCCCTGTGTAATTACCTTAACAAGCTCCAGCTGTTTTTATTCTCAGAAGGTTTACTCCCTGATATACAGCTGCCTACCCCCTTCGTAAGTGCAGGTCCTAAATGAGCTTTTTTCTCTGTTCCCTCACCACAATCCAGATTCTTTTGGGGAGTTACCAGTACAGTAACCATACCAGGAAGTACTTAATTTATTAAGCTACTGCTTTTCTTAATCTCAGTGGAGATATTTACTGATAAACAGCTACCTACGCAGCATTTCATGTCGTTCCTAAATGAGCTTTTATCTCTCTCCCCTCACCACAAATCAGATTCTTCTGAGGAGTTCCCAGTACATTATCCTTTCCCCTGTGTAATTACCTTAACAAGCTCCAGCTGTTTTTATTCTCAGAAGGTTTACTCCCTGATATACAGCTGCCTACCCCTTCGTAAGTGCAGGTCCTAAATGAGCTTTTTTCTCTGTTCCCTCACCACAATCCAGATTCTTTTGGGGAGTTACCAGTACAGTAACCATACCAGGAAGTACTTAATTATTAAGCTACTAGCTTTTCTTAATCTCAGTGGAGATATTTACTGATAAACAGCTACCTACGCAGCATGTTCATGTCGTTCCTAAATGAGCTTTTATCTCTCTCCCCTCACCACAAATCAGATTCTTCTGAGGAGTTCCCAGTACATTATCCTTTCCCCTGTGTAATTACCTTAACAAGCTCCAGCTGTTTTTATTCTCAGAAGGTTTACTCCCTGATATACGCTGCCTACCCCCTTCGTAAGTGCAGGTCCTAAATGAGCTTTTTTCTCTGTTCCCTCACCACAATCCAGATTCTTTTGGGGAGTTACCAGTACAGTAACCATACCAGGAAGTACTTAATTTATTAAGCTACTGCTTTTCTTAATCTCAGTGGAGATATTTACTGATAAACAGCTACCTGCAGCATGTTCATGTCGTTCCTAAATGAGCTTTTATCTCTCTCCCTCACCACAAATCAGATTCTTCTGAGGAGTTCCCAGTACATTATCCTTTCCCCTGTGTAATTACCTTAACAAGCTCCAGCTGTTTTTATTCTCAGAAGGTTTACTCCCTGATATACAGCTGCCTACCCCTTCGTAAGTGCAGGTCCTAAATGAGCTTTTTTCTCTGTTCCCTCACCACAATCCAGATTCTTTTGGGGAGTTACCAGTACAGTACCATACCAGGAAGTACTTAATTTATTAAGCTACTGCTTTTCTTAATCTCAGTGGAGATATTTACTGATAAACAGCTACCTACGCAGCATGTTCATGTCGTTCCTAAATGAGCTTTTATCTCTCTCCCCTCACCACAAATCAGATTCTTCTGAGGAGTTCCCAGTACATTATCCTTTCCCCTGTGTAATTACCTTAACAAGCTCCAGCTGTTTTTATTCTCAGAAGGTTTACTCCCTGATATACAGCTGCCTCCCCTTCTAAGTGCAGGTCCTAAATGAGCTTTTTTCTCTGTTCCCTCACCACAATCCAGATTCTTTGGGGAGTTACCAGTACAGTAACCATACCAGGAAGTACTTAATTTATTAAGCTACTGCTTTTCTTAATCTCAGTGGAGATATTTACTGATAAACAGCTACCTACGCAGCATGTTCATGTCGTTCCTAAATGAGCTTTTTCTCTCTCCCCTCACCACAAATCAGATTCTTCTGAGGAGTTCCCAGTACATTATCCTTTCCCCTGTGTAATTACCTTAACAAGCTCCAGCTGTTTTTATTCTCAGAAGGTTTACTCTGATATACAGCTACCTACCCCTTCATAAGTGCAGGTCCTAAATGAGCTTTTTTCTCTGTTCCCTCACCACAATCCAGATTCTTTTGGGGAGTTACCAGTACATAATCCATACCAGGAAGTACTTAATTTATTAAGCTACTGCTTTTCTAATCTCAGTGGAGATATTTACTGATAAACAGCTACCTACGCAGTAAGTTCATTCGTTCCTAAATGAGCTTTTATCTCTTCCCCTCACCACAATCAGATTCTTCTGAGGAGTTCCCAGTACATTATCCTTTCCCCTGTGTAATTACCTTAACAAGCTCCAGCTGTTTTTATTCTCAGAAGGTTTACTCCCTGATATACAGCTGCCTACCCCCTTCGTAAGTGCAGGTCCTAAATGAGCTTTTTTCTCTGTTCCCTCACCACAATCCAGATTCTTTGGGGAGTTACCAGTACAGTACCATACCAGGAAGTACTTAATTTATTAAGCTACTGCTTTTCTTAATCTCAGTGGAGATATTTACTGATAAACAGCTACCTACGCAGCAAGTTCATGTCGTTCCTAAATGAGCTTTTATCTCTTCCCCTCACCACAAATCAGATTCTTCTGAGGAGTTCCCAGTACATTACCTTTCCCCAGGTAATTACCTTAACAAGCTAGCTGTTTTTATTCTCAGAAGGTTTACTCCCTGATATACAGCTGCCTACCCCTTCGTAAGTGCAGGTCCTAAATGAGCTTTTTTCTCTGTTCCCTCACCACAATCCAGATTTCTTCTGGGAGTTACCAGTACATTACCATACCAGGAAGTACTTAATTTATTAAGCTACTGTTTCTTATCTCAGTGGAGTTTACTGATAAACAGCTACCTACGCAGCTTCATGTCGTTCCTAAATGAGCTTTTATCTCTCTCCCCTCACCACAATCCAGATTCTTCTGAGGAGTTCCCAGTACATTATCCTTTCCCCTGTGTAATTACCTTAACAAGCTCCAGCTGTTTTTATTCTCAGTGGGTTTACTCTGATATACAGCTGCCTACCCCCTTCGTAAGTGCAGGTCCTAAATGAGCTTTTTTCTCTGTTCCCTCACCACAATCCAGATTCTTTTGGGAGTTACCAGTACAGTAACCATACCAGGAAGTACTTAATTTATTAACTACTGCTTTTCTTAATCTCAGTGGAGATATTTACTGATAAACAGCTACCTACGCAGCATGTTCATGTCGTTCCTAAATGAGCTTTTATCTCTTCCCCTCACCACAATCAGATTCTTCTGAGGAGTTCCCAGTACATTATCCATTCCCCTGTGTAATTACCTTAACAAGCTCCAGCTGTTTTTATTCTCAGAAGGTTTACTGATATACAGCTGCCTACCCTTCGTAAGTGCAGGTCCTAAATGAGCTTTTTTCTCTGTTCCCTCACCACAATCCAGATTCTTTTGGGAGTTACCAGTACAGTAACCATACCAGGAAGTACTTAATTTATTAAGCTACTGCTTTTCTTAATCTCAGTGGAGATATTTACTGATAAACAGCTACCTACGCAGCATGTTCATGTCGTTCCTAAATGAGCTTTTTATCTCTTCCCTCACCACAATCAGATTCTTCTGAGGAGTTCCCAGTACATTATCCTTTCCCCTGTGTAATTACCTTAACAAGCTCCAGCTGTTTTTATTCTCAGAAGGTTTACTCCCTGATATACAGCTGCCTACCCTTCGTAAGTGCAGGTCCTAAATGAGCTTTTTTCTCTGTTCCCTCACCACAATCCAGATTCTTTTGGGGAGTTACCAGTACAGTACCATACCAGGAAGTACTTAATTTATTAAGCTACTGTTTCTTAATCTCAGAGATATTTACTGATATACAGCTACCTACGCAGCATGTTCATGTCGTTCCTAAATGAGCTTTTATCTCTTCCCCTCACCACAAATCAGATTCTTCTGAGGAGTTCCCAGTACATTAACCTTTCCCCTGTGTAATTACCTTAACAAGCTCCAGCTGTTTTTATTCTCAGAAGGTTTACTCCCTGATATACAGCTGCCTACCCCCTTCGTAAGTGCAGGTCCTAAATGAGCTTTTTTCTCTGTTCCCTCACCACAATCCAGATTCTTTGGGGAGTTACCAGTACAGTAACCATACCAGGAAGTACTTAATTTATTAAGCTACTGCTTTCTTATCTCAGTGGAGATATTTACTGATAAACAGCTACCTACGCAGCATGTTCATGTCGTTCCTAAATGAGCTTTTATCTCTCTCCCCTCACCACAAATCCAGATTCTTCTGAGGAGTTCCCAGTACATTATCCTTTCCCCTGTGTAATTACTTAACAAGCAGCTGTTTTTATTCTCAGAAGGTTTACTCCCTGATATACAGCTGCCTACCCCCTTCGTAAGTGCAGGTCCTAAATGAGCTTTTTTCTCTGTTCCCTCACCACAATCCAGATTCTTTTGGGGAGTTCCCAGTACAGTACCATACCAGGAAGTACTTAATTTATTAAGCTACTGCTTTTCTTAATCTCAGTGGAGATATTTACTGATAAATACAGCTACCTACCAGCATGTTCATGTCGTCCTAAATGAGCTTTTATCTCTCTCCCTCACCAAAATCAGATTCTTCTGGGGAGTTCCCAGTACATTATCCTTTCCCCTGTGTAATTACCTTAACAAGCTCCAGCTGCTTTTTTATTCTCAGAAGGTTTACTCCCTGATATACAGCTGCCTACCCCCTTCGTAAGGCAGGTCCTAAATGAGCTTTTTTCTCTGTTCCCTCACCACAATCCAGATTCTTTTGGGGAGTTACCAGTACATTATCCATACCAGGAAGTACTTAATTTATTAAGCTACTGCTTTTCTTAATCTCAGTGGAGATATTTACTGATAAACAGCTACCATGCAGCATGTTCATGTCGTTCCTAAATGAGCTTTTATCTCTCTCCCCTCACCACAAATCAGATTCTTCTGAGGAGTTCCCAGTACATTATCCTTTCCCCTCTGTAATTACCTTAACAAGCTCCAGCTGTTTTTAATCTCAGAAGGTTTACTCCCTGATATACAGCTGCCTACGCACCTTCGTAAGTGCAGGTCCTAAATGAGCTTTTTTCTCTGTTCCCTCACCACAATCCAGATTCTTTTGGGGAGTTCCCAGTACATTATCCATACCAGGAAGTACTTAATTTATTAAGCTACTGCTTTTCTTAATCTCAGTGGAGATATTTACTGATAAACAGCTACCTACGCAGCATGTTCATGTCGTTCCTAAATGAGCTTTTATCTCTCTCCCCTCACCACAAATCAGATTCTTCTGAGGAGTTCCCAGTACATTATCCTTTCCCCTGTGTAATTACCTTAACAAGCTCCAGCTGTTTTTATTCTCAGAAGGTTTACTCCCTGATATACAGCTGCCTCGCCCTTCTAAGTGAAGGTCCTAAATGAGCTTTTTTCTCTGTTCCCCTCACCACAATCCAGATTCTTTTGGGGAGTTACCAGTACAGTAACCATACCAGGAAGTACTTAATTTATTAAGCTACTGCTTTTCTTATCTCAGTGGAGATATTTACTGATAAACAGCTACCTACGCAGCTGTTCATGTCGTTCCTAAATGAGCTTTTATCTCTTCCCCTCACCACAATCAGATTCTTCTGAGGAGTTCCCAGTACATTATCCTTTCCCCTGTGTAATTACCTTAACAAGCTCCAGCTGTTTTATTCTCAGAAGGTTTACTCTGATATACAGCTACCTACCCCTTCATAAGTGCAGGTCCTAAATGAGCTTTTTTCTCTGTTCCCTCACCACAATCCAGATTCTTTTGGGGAGTTACCAGTACATAACCATACCAGGAAGTACTTAATTTATTAAGCTACTGCTTTTCTAATCTCAGTGGAGATATTTACTGATAAACAGCTACCTACGCAGCAAGTTCATTTCGTTCCTAAATGAGCTTTTTATCTCTTCCCCTCACCACAATCAGATTCTTCTGAGGAGTTCCCAGTATATTATCCTTTCCCCTGTGTAATTACCTTAACAAGCTCCAGCTGTTTTTATTCTCAGAAGGTTTACTCCCTGATATACAGCTGCCTACCCCCTTCGTAAGTGCAGGTCCTAAATGAGCTTTTTTCTCTGTTCCCTCACCACAATCCAGATTCTTTTGGGGAGTTACCAGTACAGTAACCATACCAGGAAGTACTTAATTTATTAAGCTACTGCTTTTCTTAATCTCAGTGGAGATATTTACTGATAAACAGCTACCTACGCAGCAAGTTCATTCGTTCCTAAATGAGCTTTTATCTCTCTCCCCTCACCACAAATCAGATTCTTCTGAGGAGTTCCCAGTACATTATCCTTTCCCCTGTGTAATTACCTTAACAAGCTCCAGCTGTTTTTATTCTCAGAAGGATACTCCCTGATATACAGCTGCCTACCCCTTCGTAAGTGCAGGTCCTAAATGAGCTTTTTTCTCTGTTCCCTCACCACAATCCAGATTCTTTGGGGAGTTACCAGTACAGTACCATACCAGGAAGTACTTAATTTATTAAGCTACTGCTTTTCTTAATCTCAGTGGAGATATTTACTGATAAACAGCTACCTACGCAGCATGTTCATGTCGTTCCTAAATGAGCTTTTATCTCTCTCCCCTCACCACAAATCAGATTCTTCTGAGGAGTTCCCAGTACATTATCCTTTCCCCTGTGTAATTACCTTAACAAGCTCCAGCTGTTTTTATTCTCAGAAGGTTTACTCCCTGATATACAGCTGCCTACCCCCTTCGTAAGTGCAGGTCCTAAATGAGCTTTTTTCTCTGTTCCCTCACCACAATCCAGATTCTTTTGGGGAGTTACCAGTACAGTAACCATACCAGGAAGTACTTAATTTATTAAGCTACTGCTTTTCTTATTCTCAGTGGAGATATTTACTGATAAACAGCTACCTACGCAGCATGTTCATGTCGTCCTAAATGAGCTTTTATCTCTCTCCCCTCACCACAAATCAGATTCTTCTGAGGAGTTCCCAGTACATTATCCTTTCCCTGTGTAATTACCTTAACAAGCTCCAGCTGTTTTTTATTCTCAGAAGGTTTACTCCCTGATATACAGCTACCTACCCCTTCATAAGTGCAGGTCCTAAATGAGCTTTTTTCTCTGTTCCCTCACCACAATCCAGATTCTTTTGGGGAGTTACCAGTACAGTAACCATACCAGGAAGTACTTAATTTATTAAGCTACTGCTTTTCTTAATCTCAGTGGAGATATTTACTGATAAACAGCTACCTACGCAGCATGTTTGTCGTTCCTAAATGAGCTTTTATCTCTTCCCCTCACCACAAATCAGATTCTTCTGAGGAGTTCCCAGTACATTATCCTTTCCCCTGTGTAATTACCTTAACAAGCTCCAGCTGTTTTTATTCTCAGAAGGTTTACTCCCTGATATACAGCTGCCTACCCCTTCGTAAGTGCAGGTCCTAAATGAGCTTTTTTCTCTGTTCCCTCACCACAATCCAGATTCTTTTGGGGAGTTACCAGTACAGTACCATACCAGGAAGTACTTAATTTATTAAGCTACTGCTTTTCTTAATCTCAGTGGAGATATTTACTGATAAACAGCTACCTACGCAGCATGTTCATGTCGTTCCTAAATGAGCTTTTATCTCTCTCCCCTCACCACAAATCAGATTCTTCTGAGGAGTTCCCAGTACATTATCCTTTCCCCTGTGTAATTACCTTAACAAGCTCCAGCTGTTTTTATTCTCAGAAGGTTTACTCCCTGATATACAGCTGCCTACCCCCTTCGTAAGTGCAGGTCCTAAATGAGCTTTTTTCTCTGTTCCCTCACCACAATCCAGATTCTTTGGGGAGTTACCAGTACAGTAACCATACCAGGAAGTACTTAATTTATTAAGCTACTGCTTTTCTTAATCTCAGTGGAGATATTTACTGATAAACAGCTACCTACGCAGCATGTTCATGTCGTTCCTAAATGAGCTTTTATCTCTCTCCCCTCACCACAAATCAGATTCTTCTGAGGAGTTCCCAGTACATTATCCTTTCCCCTGTGTAATTACCTTAACAAGCTCCAGCTGTTTTTATTCTCAGAAGGTTTACTCCCTGATATACAGCTACCTACCCCCTTCGTAAGTGCAGGTCCTAAATGAGCTTTTTTCTCTGTTCCCTCACCACAATCCAGATTCTTTTGGGGAGTTACCAGTACAGTAACCATACCAGGAAGTACTTAATTTATTAAGCTACTGCTTTTCTTAATCTCAGTGGAGATATTTACTGATAAACAGCTACCTACGCAGCATGTTCATTTCGTTCCTAAATGAGCTTTTATCTCTCTCCCCTCACCACAAATCAGATTCTTCTGAGGAGTTCCCAGTACATTATCCTTTCCCCTGTGTAATTACCTTAACAAGCTCCAGCTGTTTTTATTCTCAGAAGGTTTACTCCCTGATATACAGCTGCCTACCCCCTTCGTAAGTGCAGGTCCTAAATGAGCTTTTTTCTCTGTTCCCTCACCACAATCCAGATTCTTTTGGGGAGTTACCAGTACAGTAACCATACCAGGAAGTACTTAATTTATTAAGCTACTGCTTTTCTTAATCTCAGTGGAGATATTTACTGATAAACAGCTACCTACGCAGCATGTTCATGTCGTTCCTAAATGAGCTTTTATCTCTCTCCCCTCACCACAAATCAGATTCTTCTGAGGAGTTCCCAGTACATTATCCTTTCCCCTGTGTAATTACCTTAACAAGCTCCAGCTGTTTTTATTCTCAGAAGGTTTACTCCCTGATATACAGCTGCCTACCCCCTTCGTAAGTGCAGGTCCTAAATGAGCTTTTTTCTCTGTTCCCTCACCACAATCCAGATTCTTTTGGGGAGTTACCAGTACAGTATCCATACCAGGAAGTACTTAATTTATTAAGCTACTGCTTTTCTTAATCTCAGTGGAGATATTTACTGATAAACAGCTACCTACGCAGCATGTTCATGTCGTTCCTAAATGAGCTTTTATCTCTCTCCCCTCACCACAAATCAGATTCTTCTGAGGAGTTCCCAGTACATTATCCTTTCCCTGTGTAATTACCTTAACAAGCTCCAGCTGTTTTTATTCTCAGAAGCGTTTACTCCCTGATATACAGCTGCCTACCCCTTCGTAAGTGCAGGTCCTAAATGAGCTTTTTTCTCTGTTCCCTCACCACAATCCAGATTCTTTTGGGGAGTTACCAGTACAGTATCCATACCAGGAAGTACTTAATTTATTAAGCTACTGCTTTCTTAATCTCAGTGGAGATATTTACTGATAAACAGCTACGTATGCAGCATGTTCATGTCGTTCCTAAATGAGCTTTTATCTCTCTCCCCTCACCACAAATCAGATTCTTCTGAGGAGTTCCCAGTACATTATCCTTTCCACTGTGTAATTACCTTAACAAGCTCCAGCTGTTTTTATTCTCAGAAGGTTTACTCCCTGATATACAGCTGCCTACCCCCTTCGTAAGTGCAGGTCCTAAATGAGCTTTTTTCTCTGTTCCCTCACCACAATCCAGATTCTTTTGGGGAGTTCCAGTACAGTAACCATACCAGGAAGTACTTCATTTATTAAGCTACTGCTTTTCTTAATCTCAGTGGAGATATTTACTGATAAACAGCTACCTACGCAGCATGTTCATGTCGTTCCTAAATGAGCTTTTATCTCTCTCCCCTCACCACAAATCAGATTCTTCTGAGGAGTTCCCAGTACATTATCCTTTCCCTGAGTAATTACCTTAACAAGCTCCAGCTGTTTTTATTCTCAGAAGGTTTACTCCCTGATATACAGCTGCCTACCCCTTCGTAAGTGCAGGTCCTAAATGAGCTTTTTCTCTCTGTTCCTCACCACAATCCAGATTCTTTTGGGGAGTTACCAGTACAGTAACCATACCAGGAAGTACTTAATTTATTAAGCTACTGCTTTTCTTAATCTCAGTGGAGATATTTACTGATAAACAGCTACCTACGCAGCATGTTCATGTCGTTCCTAAATGAGTTTTATCTCTCTCCCCTCACCACAAATCAGATTTTCTGAGGAGTTCCCAGTACATTATCCTTTCCCCTGAGTAATTACCTTAACAAGCTCCAGCTGTTTTTATTCTCAGAAGGTTTACTCCCTGATATACAGCTGCCTACACCTTCGTAAGTGCAGGTCCTAAATGAGCTTTTTTCTCTGTTCCCTCACCACAATCCAGATTCTTTTGGGGAGTTCCAGTACAGTAACCATACCAGGAAGTACTTAATTTATTAAGCTACTGCTTTTCTTAATCTCAGTGGAGATATTTACTGATAAACAGCTACCTACGCAGCATGTTCATGTCGTTCCTAAATGAGCTTTTATCTCTCTCCCCTCACCACAAATCAGATTCTTCTGAGGAGTTCCCAGTACATTATCCTTTCCCCTGTGTAATTACCTTAACAAGCTCCAGCTGTTTTTATTCTCAGAAGGTTTACTCCCTGATATACAGCTGCCTACCCCCTTCGTAAGTGCAGGTCCTAAATGAGCTTTTTTCTCTGTTCCCTCACCACAATCCAGATTCTTTTGGGGAGTTACCAGTACAGTACCATACCAGGAAGTACTTAATTTATTAAGCTACTGCTTTTCTTAATCTCAGTGGAGATATTTACTGATAAACAGCTACCTACGCAGCATGTTCATGTCGTTCCTAAATGAGCTTTTATCTCTCTCCCCTCACCACAAATCAGATTCTTCTGAGGAGTTCCCAGTACATTATCCTTTCCCCTGTGTAATTACCTTAACAAGCTCCAGCTGTTTTTATTCTCAGAAGGTTTACTCCCTGATATACAGCTGCCTACCCCCTTCGTAAGTGCAGGTCCTAAATGAGCTTTTTTCTCTGTTCCCTCACCACAATCCAGATTCTTTTGGGGAGTTACCAGTACAGTAACCATACCAGGAAGTACTTAATTTATTAAGCTACTGCTTTTCTTAATCTCAGTGGAGATATTTACTGATAAACAGCTACCTACGCAGCATGTTCATGTCGTTCCTAAATGAGCTTTTATCTCTCTCCCCTCACCACAAATCAGATTCTTCTGAGGAGTTCCCAGTACATTATCCTTTCCCCTGTGTAATTACCTTAACAAGCTCCAGCTGTTTTTATTCTCAGAAGGTTTACTCCCTGATATACAGCTGCCTACCCCCTTCGTAAGTGCAGGTCCTAAATGAGCTTTTTTCTCTGTTCCCTCACCACAATCCAGATTCTTTTGGGGAGTTACCAGTACAGTAACCATACCAGGAAGTACTTAATTTATTAAGCTACTGCTTTTCTTAATCTCAGTGGAGATATTTACTGATAAACAGCTACCTACGCAGCATGTTCATGTCGTTCCTAAATGAGCTTTTATCTCTCTCCCCTCACCACAAATCAGATTCTTCTGAGGAGTTCCCAGTACATTATCCTTTCCCCTGTGTAATTACCTTAACAAGCTCCAGCTGTTTTTATTCTCAGAAGGTTTACTCCCTGATATACAGCTGCCTACCCCCTTCGTAAGTGCAGGTCCTAAATGAGCTTTTTTCTCTGTTCCCTCACCACAATCCAGATTCTTTTGGGGAGTTACCAGTACAGTAACCATACCAGGAAGTACTTAATTTATTAAGCTACCTGCTTTTCTTAATCTCAGTGGAGATATTTACTGATAAACAGCTCCTACGCAGCATGTTCATGTCGTTCCTAAATGAGCTTTTATCTCTCTCCCCTCACCACAAATCAGATTCTTCTGAGGAGTTCCCAGTACATTATCCTTTCCCCTGTGTAATTACCTTAACAAGCTCCAGCTGTTTTTATTCTCAGAAGGTTTACTCCCTGATATACAGCTGCCTACCCCCTTCGTAAGTGCAGGTCCTAAATGAGCTTTTTTCTCTGTTCCCTCACCACAATCCAGATTCTTTGGGGAGTTACCAGTACAGTAACCATACCAGGAAGTACTTAATTTATTAAGCTACTGCTTTTCTTAATCTCAGTGGAGATATTTACTGATAAACAGCTACCTACGCAGCATGTTCATGTCGTTCCTAAATGAGCTTTTATCTCTCTCCCCTCACCACAAATCAGATTCTTCTGAGGAGTTCCCAGTACATTATCCTTTCCCCTGTGTAATTACCTTAACAAGCTCCAGCTGTTTTTATTCTCAGAAGGTTTACTCCCTGATATACAGCTGCCTACCCCCTTCGTAAGTGCAGGTCCTAAATGAGCTTTTTTCTCTGTTCCCTCACCACAATCCAGATTCTTTTGGGGAGTTACCAGTACAGTAACCATACCAGGAAGTACTTAATTTATTAAGCTACTGCTTTTCTTAATCTCAGTGGAGATATTTACTGATAAACAGCTACCTACGCAGCATGTTCATGTCGTTCCTAAATGAGCTTTTATCTCTCTCCCCTCACCACAAATCAGATTCTTCTGAGGAGTTCCAGTACATTATCCTTTCCCCTGTGTAATTACCTTAACAAGCTCCAGCTGTTTTTATTCTCAGAAGGTTTACTCCCTGATATACAGCTGCCTACCCCCTTCGTAAGTGCAGGTCCTAAATGAGCTTTTTTCTCTGTTCCCTCACCACAATCCAGATTCTTTGGGGAGTTACCAGTACAGTAACCATACCAGGAAGTACTTAATTTATTAAGCTACTGCTTTTCTTAATCTCAGTGGAGATATTTACTGATAAACAGCTACTATGCAGCATGTTCATGTCGTTCCTAAATGAGCTTTTATCTCTCTCCCCTCACCACAAATCAGATTCTTCTGAGGAGTTCCCAGTACATTATCCTTTCCCTGTGTAATTACCTTAACAAGCTCCAGCTGTTTTTATTCTCAGAAGGTTTACTCCCTGATATACAGCTGCCTACCCCCTTCGTAAGTGCAGGTCCTAAATGAGCTTTTTTCTCTGTTCCCTCACCACAATCCAGATTCTTTTGGGGAGTTACCAGTACAGTAACCATACCAGGAAGTACTTAATTTATTAAGCTACTGCTTTTCTTAATCTCAGTGGAGCTATTTACTGATAAACAGCTACCTACGCAGCATGTTCATGTCGTTCCTAAATGAGCTTTTATCTCTCTCCCCTCACCACAAATCAGATTCTTCTGAGGAGTTCCCAGTACATTATCCTTTCCCCTGTGTAATTACCTTAACAAGCTCCAGCTGTTTTTATTCTCAGAAGGTTTACTCCCTGATATACAGCTGCCTACCCCCTTCGTAAGTGCAGGTCCTAAATGAGCTTTTTTCTCTGTTCCCTCACCACAATCCAGATTCTTTTGGGGAGTTACCAGTACAGTAACCATACCAGGAAGTACTTAATTTATTAAGCTACTGCTTTTCTTAATCTCAGTGGAGATATTTACTGATAAACAGCTACCTACGCAGCATGTTCATGTCGTTCCTAAATGAGCTTTTATCTCTCTCCCCTCACCACAAATCAGATTCTTCTGAGGAGTTCCCAGTACATTATCCTTTCCCCTGAGTAATTACCTTAACAAGCTCCAGCTGTTTTTATTCTCAGAAGGTTTACTCCCTGATATACAGCTGCCTACCCACCTTCGTAAGTGCAGGTCCTAAATGAGCTTTTTTCTCTGTTCCCTCACCACAATCCAGATTCTTTTGGGAGTTACCAGTACAGTAACCATACCAGGAAGTACTTAATTTATTAAGCTACTGCTTTTCTTAATCTCAGTGGAGATATTTACTGATAAACAGCTACCTACGCAGCATGTTCATGTCGTTCCTAAATGAGCTTTTATCTCTCTCCCCTCACCACAAATCAGATTCTTCTGAGGAGTTCCCAGTACATTATCCTTTCCCCTGTAATTACCTTAACAAGCTCCAGCTGTTTTTATTCTCAGAAGGTTTACTCCCTGATATACAGCTGCCTACCACCTTCGTAAGTGCAGGTCCTAAATGAGCTTTTTTCTCTGTTCCCTCACCACAATCCAGATTCTTTTGGGGAGTTACCAGTACAGTAACCATACCAGGAAGTACTTAATTTATTAAGCTACTGCTTTTGCTTAATCTCAGTGGAGATATTTACTGATAAACAGCTACCTACGCAGCATGTTCATGTCGTTCCTAAATGAGCTTTTATCTCTCTCCCCTCACCACAAATCAGATTCTTCTGAGGAGTTCCCAGTACATTATCCTTTCCCCTGTGTAATTACCTTAACAAGCTCCAGCTGTTTTTATTCTCAGAAGGTTTACTCCCTGATATACAGCTGCCTACCCCCTTCGTAAGTGCAGGTCCTAAATGAGCTTTTTTCTCTGTTCCCTCACCACAATCCAGATTCTTTTGGGGAGTTACCAGTACAGTACCATACCAGGAAGTACTTAATTTATTAAGCTACTGCTTTTCTTAATCTCAGTGGAGATATTTACTGATAAACAGCTACCTACGCAGCATGTTCATGTCGTTCCTAAATGAGCTTTTATCTCTCTCCCCTCACCACAAATCAGATTCTTCTGAGGAGTTCCCAGTACATTATCCTTTCCACTGTGTAATTACCTTAACAAGCTCCAGCTGTTTTTATTCTCAGAAGGTTTACTCCCTGATATACAGCTGCCTACCCCCTTCGTAAGTGCAGGTCCTAAATGAGCTTTTTTCTTGTTCCCTCACCACAATCCAGATTCTTTTGGGGAGTTACCAGTACAGTAACCATACCAGGAAGTACTTAATTTATTAAGCTACTGCTTTTCTTAATCTCAGTGGAGATATTTACTGATAAACAGCTACCTACGCAGCATGTTCATGTCGTTCCTAAATGAGCTTTTATCTCTCTCCCCTCACCACAAATCAGATTCTTCTGAGGAGTTCCCAGTACATTATCCTTTCCCCTGTGTAATTACCTTAACAAGCTCCAGCTGTTTTTATTCTCAGAAGGTTTACTCCCTGATATACAGCTGCCTACCCCCTTCGTAAGTGCAGGTCCTAAATGAGCTTTTTTCTCTGTTCCCTCACCACAATCCAGATTCTTTTGGGGAGTTACCAGTACAGTAACCATACCAGGAAGTACTTAATTTATTAAGCTACTGCTTTTCTTAATCTCAGTGGAGATATTTACTGATAAACAGCTACCTACGCAGCATGTTCATGTCGTTCCTAAATGAGCTTTTATCTCTCTCCCCTCACCACAAATCAGATTCTTCTGAGGAGTTCCCAGTACATTATCCTTTCCCCTGTGTAATTACCTTAACAAGCTCCTGCTGTTTTTATTCTCAGAAGGTTTACTCCCTGATATACAGCTGCCTACCCCCTTCGTAAGTGCAGGTCCTAAATGAGCTTTTTTCTCTGTTCCCTCACCACAATCCAGATTCTTTTGGGGAGTTACCAGTACAGTAACCATACCAGGAAGTACTTAATTTATTAAGATACTGCTTTTTCTAAGCTTGCTTAAACAGCTACCTCATGTTCATGTCGCTCCTAAATTAAGCTTTT
>NW_025960403.1:0-30751 GCF_023159225.1 Perognathus longimembris pacificus
CTCACCACAAATCAGATTCTTCTGAGGAGTTCCCAGTACATTATCCTTTCCCCTGTGTAATTACCTTAACAAGCTCCAGCTGTTTTTATTCTCAGAAGGTTTACTCCCTGATATACAGCTGCCTAACCCCTTCGTAAGTGCAGGTCCTAAATGAGCTTTTTTCTCTGTTCCCTCACCACAATCCAGATTCTTTTGGGGAGTTACCAGTACAGTAACCATACCAGGAAGTACTTAATTTATTAAGCTACTGCTTTTCTTAATCTCAGTGGAGATATTTACTGATAAACAGCTACCTACGCAGCATGTTCATGTCGTTCCTAAATGAGCTTTTATCTCTCTCCCCTCACCACAAATCAGATTCTTCTGAGGAGTTCCCAGTACATTATCCTTTCCCCTGTGTAATTACCTTAACAAGCTCCAGCTGTTTTTATTCTCAGAAGGTTTACTCCCTGATATACAGCTGCCTACCCCCTTCGTAAGTGCAGGTCCTATAAATGAGCTTTTTTCTCTGTTCCCTCACCACAATCCAGATTCTTTTGGGGAGTTACCAGTACAGTAACCATACCAGGAAGTACTTAATTTATTAAGCTACTGCTTTTCTTAATCTCAGTGGAGATATTTACTGATAAACAGCTACCTACGCAGCATGTTCATGTCGTTCCTAAATGAGCTTTTATCTCTCTCCCCTCACCACAAATCAGATTCTTCTGAGGAGTTCCCAGTACATTATCCTTTCCCCTGTGTAATTACCTTAACAAGCTCCAGCTGTTTTTATTCTCAGAAGGTTTACTCCCTGATATACAGCTGCCTACCCCCTTCGTAAGTGCAGGTCCTAAATGAGCTTTTTTCTCTGTTCCCTCACCACAATCCAGATTCTTTTGGGGAGTTACCAGTACAGTAACCATACCAGGAAGTACTTAATTTATTAAGCTACTGCTTTTCTTAATCTCAGTGGAGATATTTACTGATAAACAGCTACCTACGCAGCATGTTCATGTCGTTCCTAAATGAGCTTTTATCTCTCTCCCCTCACCACAAATCAGATTCTTCTGAGGAGTTCCCAGTACATTATCCTTTCCCCTGTGTAATTACCTTAACAAGCTCCAGCTGTTTTTATTCTCAGAAGGTTTACTCCCTGATATACAGCTGCCTACCCCCTTCGTAAGTGCAGGTCCTAAATGAGCTTTTTTCTCTGTTCCCTCACCACAATCCAGATTCTTTTGGGGAGTTACCAGTACAGTAACCATACCAGGAAGTACTTAATTTATTAAGCTACTGCTTTTCTTAATCTCAGTGGAGATATTTACTGATAAACAGCTACCTACGCAGCATGTTCATGTCGTTCCTAAATGAGCTTTTATCTCTCTCCCCTCACCACAAATCAGATTCTCTGAGGAGTTCCCAGTACATTATCCTTTCCCCTGTGTAATTACCTTAACAAGCTCCAGCTGTTTTTATTCTCAGAAGGTTTACTCCCTGATATACAGCTGCCTACCCCCTTCGTAAGTGCAGGTCCTAAATGAGCTTTTTTCTCTGTTCCCTCACCACAATCCAGATTCTTTTGGGGAGTTACCAGTACAGTAACCATACCAGGAAGTACTTAATTTATTAAGCTACTGCTTTTCTTAATCTCAGTGGAGATATTTACTGATAAACAGCTACCTACGCAGCATGTTCATGTCGTTCCTAAATGAGCTTTTATCTCTCTCCCCTCACCACAAATCAGATTCTTCTGAGGAGTTCCCAGTACATTATCCTTTCCCCTGTGTAATTACCTTAACAAGCTCCAGCTGTTTTTATTCTCAGAAGGTTTACTCCCTGATATACAGCTGCCTACCCCCTTCGTAAGTGCAGGTCCTAAATGAGCTTTTTTCTCTGTTCCCTCACCACAATCCAGATTCTTTTGGGGAGTTACCAGTACAGTAACCATACCAGGAAGTACTTAATTTATTAAGCTACTGCTTTTCTTAATCTCAGTGGAGATATTTACTGATAAACAGCTACCTACGCAGCATGTTCATGTCGTTCCTAAATGAGCTTTTATCTCTCTCCCCTCACCACAAATCAGATTCTTCTGAGGAGTTCCCAGTACATTATCCTTTCCCCTGTGTAATTACCTTAACAAGCTCCAGCTGTTTTTATTCTCAGAAGGTTTACTCCCTGATATACAGCTGCCTACCCCCTTCGTAAGTGCAGGTCCTAAATGAGCTTTTTTCTCTGTTCCCTCACCACAATCCAGATTCTTTTGGGGAGTTACCAGTACAGTAACCATACCAGGAAGTACTTAATTTATTAAGCTACTGCTTTTCTTAATCTCAGTGGAGATATTTACTGATAAACAGCTACCTACGCAGCATGTTCATGTCGTTCCTAAATGAGCTTTTATCTCTCTCCCCTCACCACAAATCAGATTCTTCTGAGGAGTTCCCAGTACATTATCCTTTCCCCTGTGTAATTACCTTAACAAGCTCCAGCTGTTTTTATTCTCAGAAGGTTTACTCCCTGATATACAGCTGCCTACCCCCTTCGTAAGTGCAGGTCCTAAATGAGCTTTTTTCTCTGTTCCCTCACCACAATCCAGATTCTTTTGGGGAGTTACCAGTACAGTAACCATACCAGGAAGTACTTAATTTATTAAGCTACTGCTTTTCTTAATCTCAGTGGAGATATTTACTGATAAACAGCTACCTACGCAGCATGTTCATGTCGTTCCTAAATGAGCTTTTATCTCTCTCCCCTCACCACAAATCAGATTCTTCTGAGGAGTTCCCAGTACATTATCCTTTCCCCTGTGTAATTACCTTAACAAGCTCCAGCTGTTTTTATTCTCAGAAGGTTTACTCCCTGATATACAGCTGCCTACCCCTTCGTAAGTGCAGGTCCTAAATGAGCTTTTTTCTCTGTTCCCTCACCACAATCCAGATTCTTTTGGGAGTTACCAGTACAGTAACCATACCAGGAAGTACTTAATTTATTAAGCTACTGCTTTTCTTAATCTCAGTGGAGATATTTACTGATAAACAGCTACCTACGCAGCATGTTCATGTCGTTCCTAAATGAGCTTTTATCTCTCTCCCCTCACCACAAATCAGATTCTTCTGAGGAGTTCCCAGTACATTATCCTTTCCCCTGTGTAATTACCTTAACAAGCTCCAGCTGTTTTTATTCTCAGAAGGTTTACTCCCTGATATACTGCTGCCTACCCCCTTCGTAAGTGCAGGTCCTAAATGAGCTTTTTTCTCTGTTCCCTCACCACAATCCAGATTCTTTTGGGGAGTTACCAGTACAGTAACCATACCAGGAAGTACTTAATTTATTAAGCTACTGCTTTTCTTAATCTCAGTGGAGATATTTACTGATAAACAGCTACCTACGCAGCATGTTCATGTCGTTCCTAAATGAGCTTTTATCTCTCTCCCCTCACCACAAATCAGATTCTTCTGAGGAGTTCCCAGTACATTATCCTTTCCCCTGTGTAATTACCTTAACAAGCTCCAGCTGTTTTTATTCTCAGAAGTTTACTCCCTGATATACAGCTGCCTACCCCTTCGTAAGTGCAGGTCCTAAATGAGCTTTTTTCTCTGTTCCCTCACCACAATCCAGATTCTTTTGGGGAGTTACCAGTACAGTAACCATACCAGGAAGTACTTAATTTATTAAGCTACTGCTTTTCTTAATCTCAGTGGAGATATTTACTGATAAACAGCTACCTACGCAGCATGTTCATGTCGTTCCTAAATGAGCTTTTATCTCTCTCCCCTCACCACAAATCAGATTCTTCTGAGGAGTTCCCAGTACATTATCCTTTCCCCTGTGTAATTACCTTAACAAGCTCCAGCTGTTTTTATTCTCAGAAGGTTTACTCCCTGATATACAGCTGCCTACCCCCTTCGTAAGTGCAGGTCCTAAATGAGCTTTTTTCTCTGTTCCCTCACCACAATCCAGATTCTTTTGGGGAGTTACCAGTACAGTAACCATACCAGGAAGTACTTAATTTATTAAGCTACTGCTTTTCTTAATCTCAGTGGAGATATTTACTGATAAACAGCTACCTACGCAGCATGTTCATGTCGTTCCTAAATGAGCTTTTATCTCTCTCCCCTCACCACAAATCAGATTCTTCTGAGGAGTTCCCAGTACTTTATCCTTTCCCCTGTGTAATTACCTTAACAAGCTCCAGCTGTTTTTATTCTCAGAAGGTTTACTCCCTGATATACAGCTGCCTACCCCCTTCGTAAGTGCAGGTCCTAAATGAGCTTTTTTCTCTGTTCCCTCACCACAATCCAGATTCTTTTGGGGAGTTACCAGTACAGTAACCATACCAGGAAGTACTTAATTTATTAAGCTACTGCTTTTCTTAATCTCAGTGGAGATATTTACTGATAAACAGCTACCTACGCAGCATGTTCATGTCGTTCCTAAATGAGCTTTTATCTCTCTCCCCTCACCACAAATCAGATTCTTCTGAGGAGTTCCCAGTACATTATCCTTTCCCCTGTGTAATTACCTTAACAAGCTCCAGCTGTTTTTATTCTCAGAAGGTTTACTCCCTGATATACAGCTGCCTACCCCCTTCGTAAGTGCAGGTCCTAAATGAGCTTTTTTCTCTGTTCCCTCACCACAATCCAGATTCTTTTGGGGAGTTACCAGTACAGTAACCATACCAGGAAGTACTTAATTTATTAAGCTACTGCTTTTCTTAATCTCAGTGGAGATATTTACTGATAAACAGCTACCTACGCAGCATGTTCATGTCGTTCCTAAATGAGCTTTTATCTCTCTCCCCTCACCACAAATCAGATTCTTCTGAGGAGTTCCCAGTACATTATCCTTTCCCCTGTGTAATTACCTTAACAAGCTCCAGCTGTTTTTATTCTCAGAAGGTTTACTCCCTGATATACAGCTGCCTACCCCCTTCGTAAGTGCAGGTCCTAAATGAGCTTTTTTCTCTGTTCCCTCACCACAATCCAGATTCTTTTGGGGAGTTACCAGTACAGTAACCATACCAGGAAGTACTTAATTTATTAAGCTACTGCTTTTCTTAATCTCAGTGGAGATATTTACTGATAAACAGCTACCTACGCAGCATGTTCATGTCGTTCCTAAATGAGCTTTTATCTCTCTCCCCTCACCACAAATCAGATTCTTCTGAGGAGTTCCCAGTACATTATCCTTTCCCCTGTGTAATTACCTTAACAAGCTCCAGCTGTTTTTATTCTCAGAAGGTTTACTCCCTGATATACAGCTGCCTACCCCTTCGTAAGTGCAGGTCCTAAATGAGCTTTTTTCTCTGTTCCCTCACCACAATCCAGATTCTTTTGGGGAGTTACCAGTACAGTAACCATACCAGGAAGTACTTAATTTATTAAGCTACTGCTTTTCTTAATCTCAGTGGAGATATTTACTGATAAACAGCTACCTACGCAGCATGTTCATGTCGTTCCTAAATGAGCTTTTATCTCTCTCCCCTCACCACAAATCAGATTCTTCTGAGGAGTTCCCAGTACATTATCCTTTCCCCTGTGTAATTACCTTAACAAGCTCCAGCTGTTTTTATTCTCAGAAGGTTTACTCCCTGATATACAGCTGCCTACCCCCTTCGTAAGTGCAGGTCCTAAATGAGCTTTTTTCTCTGTTCCCTCACCACAATCCAGATTCTTTTGGGGAGTTACCAGTACAGTAACCATACCAGGAAGTACTTAATTTATTAAGCTACTGCTTTTCTTAATCTCAGTGGAGATATTTACTGATAAACAGCTACCTACGCAGCATGTTCATGTCGTTCCTAAATGAGCTTTTATCTCTCTCCCCTCACCACAAATCAGATTCTTCTGAGGAGTTCCCAGTACATTATCCTTTCCCCTGTGTAATTACCTTAACAAGCTCCAGCTGTTTTTATTCTCAGAAGGTTTACTCCCTGATATACAGCTGCCTACCCCTTCGTAAGTGCAGGTCCTAAATGAGCTTTTTTCTCTGTTCCCTCACCACAATCCAGATTCTTTGGGGAGTTACCAGTACAGTAACCATACCAGGAAGTACTTAATTTATTAAGCTACTGCTTTTCTTAATCTCAGTGGAGATATTTACTGATAAACAGCTACCTACGCAGCATGTTCATGTCGTTCCTAAATGAGCTTTTATCTCTCTCCCCTCACCACAAATCAGATTCTTCTGAGGAGTTCCCAGTACTTTATAATTTCCCCTGTGTAATTACCTTAACAAGCTCCAGCTGTTTTTATTCTCAGAAGGTTTACTCCCTGATATACAGCTGCCTACCCCCTTCGTAAGTGCATGTCCTAAATGAGCTTTCTTCTCTGTTCCCTCACCACAATCCAGATTCTTTTGGAGAGTTACCAGTACAGTAACCATACCAGAAAGTACTTAATTTATTAAGCTACTGCTTTTCTTAATCTCTGTGGAGTTATTTACTGATAAACAGCTACCTACGCAGCATGTTCATGTCGTTCCTAATGAGCTTTTATCTCTCTCCCCTCACCACAAATCAGATTCTTCTGAGGAGTTCCCAGTACTTTATCCATTCCCCTGTGTAATTACCTTAACAAGCTCCAGCTCTTTTTACTCTCAGAAGGTTTACTCCCTGAAATACAGCTGCCTACCCCCTTCGTCAGTGCAGGTCATAAATGAGCTTTTTTCTCTGTTCCCTCACCACAATCCAGATTCTTTTGGGGAGTTACCAGTACAGTAACCATACCAGGAAGTACTTAATTTATTAAGCTACTGCTTTTCTTAATCTCAGTGGAGATATTTACTGATAAACAGCTACCTACGCAGCATGTTCATGTCGTTCCTAAATGAGCTTTTATCTCTCTCCCCTCACCACAAATCAGATTCTTCTGAGGAGTTCCCAGTACATTATCCTTTCCCCTGTGTAATTACCTTAACAAGCTCCAGCTGTTGTTATTCTCAGAAGGTTTACTTCCTGATATACAGCTTCCTACCGCCTTCGTAAGTGCAGGTCCTAAATGAGCTTTTTTCTCTGTTCCCTCACCACAATCCAGATTCTTTTGGGGAGTTACCAGTACAGTAATCATAGCAGGAAGTACTTAATTTATTAAGCTACTGCTTTTCTTAATCTCAGTGGAGATATTTACTGATAAACAGCTACCTACGCAGCATGTTCATGTCGTTCATAAATGAGCTTTTATCTCTCTCCCCTCACCACAAATCAGATTCTTCTGAGGAGTTCCCAGTACATTATCCTTTCCCATGTGTAATTACCTTAACAAGCTCCAGCTGTTTTTATTCTCAGAAGGTTTACTCCCTGATATACAGCTGCCTACCCCCTTCGTAAGTGCAGGTCCTAAATGAGCTTTTTTCTCTGTTCCCTCACCATAATCCAGATTCTTTTGGGGAGTTACCAGTACAGTAACCATACCTGGAAGTACTTAATTTATTAATCTACTGCTTTTCTTAATCTCAGTGGAGATATTTACTGATAAACAGCTACCTACGCAGCATGTTCATGTCGTTCCTAGATGAACTTTTATCTCTCTCCCCTCACCACAAATCAGATTCTTCTGAGGAGTTCCCAGTACATTATCCTTTCCCCTGTGTAATTACCTTAACAAGCTCCAGCTGTTTTTATTCTCAGAAGGTTTACTCCCTGATATACAGCTGCCTACCCCCTTCGTAAGTGCAGGTCCTAAATGAGCTTTTTTCTCTGTTCCCTCACCACAATCCAGATTCTTTTGGGGAGTTACCAGTACAGTAACCATACCAGGAAGTACTTAATTTATTAAGCTACTGCTTTTCTTAATCTCAGTGGATATTTACTGATAAACAGCTACCTACGCAGCATGTTCATGTCGTTCCTAAATGAGCTTTTATCTCTCTCCCCTCACCACAAATCAGATTCTTCTGAGGAGTTCCCAGTACATTATCCTTTCCCCTGTGTAATTACCTTAACAAGCTCCAGCTGTTTTTATTCTCAGAAGGTTTACTCCCTGATATACAGCTGCCTACCCCCTTCGTAAGTGCAGGTCCTAAATGAGCTTTTTTCTCCGTTCCCTCACCACAATCCAGATTCTTTTGGGGAGTTACCAGTACAGTAACCATACCAGGAAGTACTTAATTTATTAAGCTACTGCTTTTCTTAATCTCAGTGGAGATATTTACTGATAAACAGCTACCTACGCAGCATGTTCATGTCGTTCCTAAATGAGCTTTTATCTCTCTCCCCTCACCACAAATCAGATTCTTCTGAGGAGTTCCCAGTACATTATCCTTTCCCCTGTGTAATTACCTTAACAAGCTCCAGCTGTTTTTATTCTCAGAAGGTTTACTCCCTGATATACAGCTGCCTACCCCTTCGTAAGTGCAGGTCCTAAATGAGCTTTTTTCTCTGTTCCCTCACCACAATCCAGATTCTTTTGGGGAGTTACCAGTACAGTAACCATACCAGGAAGTACTTAATTTATTAAGCTACTGCTTTTCTTAATCTCAGTGGAGATATTTACTGATAAACAGCTACCTACGCAGCATGTTCATGTCGTTCCTAAATGAGCTTTTATCTCTCTCCCCTCACCACAAATCAGATTCTTCTGAGGAGTTCCCAGTACATTATCCTTTCCCCTGTGTAATTACCTTAACAAGCTCCAGCTGTTTTTATTCTCAGAAGGTTTACTCCCTGATATACAGCTGCCTACCCCCTTCGTAAGTGCAGGTCCTAAATGAGCTTTTTCTCTGTTCCCTCACCACAATCCAGATTCTTTTGGGAGTTACCAGTACAGTAACCATACCAGGAAGTACTTAATTTATTAAGCTACTGCTTTTCTTAATCTCAGTGGAGATATTTACTGATAAACAGCTACCTACGCAGCATGTTCATGTCGTTCCTAAATGAGCTTTTATCTCTCTCCCCTCACCACAAATCAGATTCTTCTGAGGAGTTCCCAGTACATTATCCTTTCCCCTGTGTAATTACCTTAACAAGCTCCAGCTCTTTTTATCTCAGAAGGTTTACTCCCTGATATACAGCTGCCTACCCCCTTCGTAAGTGCAGGTCCTAAATGAGCTTTTTTCTCTGTTCCCTCACCACAATCCAGATTCTTTGGGGAGTTACCAGTACAGTAACCATACCAGGAAGTACTTAATTTATTAAGCTACTGCTTTTCTTAATCTCAGTGGAGATATTTACTGATAAACAGCTACCTACGCAGCATGTTCATGTCGTTCCTAAATGAGCTTTTATCTCTCTCCCCACACCACAAATCAGATTCTTCTGAGGAGTTCCCAGTACATTATCCTTTCCCCTGTGTAATTACCTTAACAAGCTCCAGCTGTTTTTATTCTCAGAAGGTTTACTCCTGATATACAGCTGCCTACCCCTTCGTAAGTGCAGGTCCTAAATGAGCTTTTTTCTCTGTTCCCTCACCACAATCCAGATTCTTTTGGGGAGTTACCAGTACAGTAACCATACCAGGAAGTACTTAATTTATTAAGCTACTGCTTTTCTTAATCTCAGTGGAGATATTTACTGATAAACAGCTACCTACGCAGCATGTTCATGTCGTTCCTAAATGAGCTTTTATCTCTCTCCCCTCACCACAAATCAGATTCTTCTGAGGAGTTCCCAGTACATTATCCTTTCCCCTGTGTAATTACCTTAACAAGCTCCAGCTGTTTTTATTCTCAGAAGGTTTACTCCCTGATATACAGCTGCCTACCCCCTTCGTAAGTGCAGGTCCTAAATGAGCTTTTTTCTCTGTTCCCTCACCACAATCCAGATTCTTTTGGGGAGTTACCAGTACAGTAACCCTAGGAAGTACTTAATTTATTAAGCTACTGCTTTTCTTAATCTCAGTGGAGATATTTACTGATAAACAGCTACCTACGCAGCATGTTCATGTCGTTCCTAAATGAGCTTTTATCTCTCTCCCCTCACCACAAATCAGATTCTTCTGAGGAGTTCCCAGTACATTATCCTTTCCCCTGTGTAATTACCTTAACAAGCTCCAGCTGTTTTTATTCTCAGAAGGTTTACTCCCTGATATACAGCTGCCTACCCTTCGTAAGTGCAGGTCCTAAATGAGCTTTTTTCTCTGTTCCCTCACCACAATCCAGATTCTTTTGGGGAGTTACCAGTACAGTAACCATACCAGGAAGTACTTAATTTATTAAGCTACTGCTTTTCTTAATCTCAGTGGAGATATTTACTGATAAACAGCTACCTACGCAGCATGTTCATGTCGTTCCTAAATGAGCTTTTATCTCTCTCCCCTCACCACAAATCAGATTCTTCTGAGGAGTTCCCAGTACATTATCCTTTCCCCTGTGTAATTACCTTAACAAGCTCCAGCTGTTTTTATTCTCAGAAGGTTTACTCCCTGATATACAGCTGCCTACCCCTTCGTAAGTGCAGGTCCTAAATGAGCTTTTTCTCTGTTCCCTCACCACAATCCAGATTCTTTTGGGGAGTTACCAGTACAGTAACCATACCAGGAAGTACTTAATTTATTAAGCTACTGCTTTTCTTAATCTCAGTGGAGATATTTACTGATAAACAGCTACCTACGCAGCATGTTCATGTCGTTCCTAAATGAGCTTTTATCTCTCTCCCCTCACCACAAATCAGATTCTTCTGAGGAGTTCCCAGTACATTATCCTTTCCCCTGTGTAATTACCTTAACAAGCTCCAGCTGTTTTTATTCTCAGAAGGTTTACTCCCTGATATACAGCTGCCTACCCCCTTCGTAAGTGCAGGTCCTAAATGAGCTTTTTTCTCTGTTCCCTCACCACAATCCAGATTCTTTTGGGGAGTTACCAGTACAGTAACCATACCAGGAAGTACTTAATTTATTAAGCTACTGCTTTTCTTAATCTCAGTGGATATTTACTGATAAACAGCTACCTACGCAGCATGTTCATGTCGTTCCTAAATGAGCTTTTATCTCTCTCCCCTCACCACAAATCAGATTCTTCTGAGGAGTTCCCAGTACATTATCCTTTCCCCTGTGTAATTACCTTAACAAGCTCCAGCTGTTTTTATTCTCAGAAGGTACTCCCTGATATACAGCTGCCTACCCCCTTCGTAAGTGCAGGTCCTAAATGAGCTTTTTTCTCCTTCCCTCACCACAATCCAGATTCTTTTGGGGAGTTACCAGTACAGTAACCATACCAGGAAGTACTTAATTTATTAAGCTACTGCTTTTCTTAATCTCAGTGGAGATATTTACTGATAAACAGCTACCTACGCAGCATGTTCATGTCGTTCCTAAATGAGCTTTTATCTCTCTCCCCTCACCACAAATCAGATTCTTCTGAGGAGTTCCCAGTACATTATCCTTTCCCCTGTGTAATTACCTTAACAAGCTCCAGCTGTTTTTATTCTCAGAAGGTTTACTCCCTGATATACAGCTGCCTACCCCTTCGTAAGTGCAGGTCCTAAATGAGCTTTTTTCTCTGTTCCCTCACCACAATCCAGATTCTTTTGGGGAGTTACCAGTACAGTAACCATACCAGGAAGTATTAATTTATTAAGCTACTGCTTTTCTTAATCTCAGTGGAGATATTTACTGATAAACAGCTACCTACGCAGCATGTTCATGTCGTTCCTAAATGAGCTTTATCTCTCTCCCCTCACCACAAATCAGATTCTTCTGAGGAGTTCCCAGTACATTATCCTTTCCCCTGTGTAATTACCTTAACAAGCTCCAGCTGTTTTTATTCTCAGAAGGTTTACTCCCTGATAAACAGCTGCCTACCCCTTCGTAAGTGCAGGTCCTAAATGAGCTTTTTCTCTGTTCCCTCACCACAATCCAGATTCTTTTGGGGAGTTACCAGTACAGTAACCATACCAGGAAGTACTTAATTTATTAAGCTACTGCTTTTCTTAATCTCAGTGGAGATATTTACTGATAAACAGCTACCTACGCAGCATGTTCATGTCGTTCCTAAATGAGCTTTTATCTCTCTCCCCTCACCACAAATCAGATTCTTCTGAGGAGTTCCCAGTACATTATCCTTTCCCCTGTGTAATTACCTTAACAAGCTCCATGTTTTTATTCTCAGAAGGTTTACTCCCTGATATACAGCTGCCTACCCCCTTCGTAAGTGCAGGTCCTAAATGAGCTTTTTTCTCTGTTCCCTCACCACAATCCAGATTCTTTGGGGAGTTACCAGTACAGTAACCATACCAGGAAGTACTTAATTTATTAAGCTACTGCTTTTCTTAATCTCAGTGGAGATATTTACTGATAAACAGCTACCTACGCAGCATGTTCATGTCGTTCCTAAATGAGCTTTTATCTCTCTCCCCTCACCACAAATCAGATTCTTCTGAGGAGTTCCCAGTACTTTATCCTTTCCCCTGTGTAATTACCTTAACAAGCTCCAGCTGTTTTTATTCTCAGAAGGTTTACTCCCTGATATACAGCTGCCTACCCCCTTCGTAAGTGCAGTCCTAAATGAGCTTTTTCTCTGTTCCCTCACCACAATCCAGATTCTTTTGGGAGTTACCAGTACAGTAACCATACCAGGAAGTACTTAATTTATTAAGCTACTGCTTTTCTTAATCTCAGTGCAGATATTTACTGATAAACAGCTACCTACGCAGCATGTTCATGTCGTTCCTAAATGAGCTTTTATCTCTCTCCCCTCACCACAAATCAGATTCTTCTGAGGAGTTCCCAGTACTTTATCCATTTCCCCTGTGTAATTACCTTAACATCCAGCTTTTTTTATTCAGAAGGTTTACTCCCTGATATACAGCTGCCTACCCCCTTCGTTCATGCGTCCTAAATGAGCTTTTTTCTCTGTTCCCTCACCACAATCCAGATTCTTTTGGGAGTTACCAGTACAGTAACCATACCAGGAAGTACTTAATTTATTAAGCTACTGCTTTTCTTAATCTCAGTGGAGATATTTACTGATAAACAGCTGCCTACCCATTCATGTCAGGTTCCTAAATGAGCTTTTATTCTCTCCCCTCACCACAAATCAGATTCTTCTGAGGAGTTCCCAGTACATAACCATACCCCTGTGTAATTACCTTAACAAGCTCCAGCTGTTTTCTTAATCTCAGAAGGTTATTTACTGATATACAGCTACCTACCGCCTTCGTTCATGTCGTTCCTAAATGAGCTTTTTTCTCTGTTCCCTCACCACAATCCAGATTCTTTTGGAGTTACCAGTACATTATCCTACCAGGAAGTACTTAATTTATTAAGCTCCAGCTTTTTTAATCTCAGAAGGTATTTACTGATAAACAGCTACCTACGCAGCATGTTCATGTCGTTCCTAAATGAGCTTTTATCTCTCTCCCCTCACCACAAATCAGATTCTTCTGAGGAGTTCCCAGTACATTATCCTTTCCAGTGTAATTACCTTAACAAGCTCCAGCTGTTTTTTATCTCAGTGGAGATATTTACTCCCTGATATACAGCTGCCTACCCCCTTCGTAAGTGCAGGTCCTAAATGAGCTTTTTTCTCCTCTCCCTCACCACAATCCAGATTCTTTTGGGGAGTTACCAGTACAGTAACCATACCCCTGGAAGTACTTAATTTATTAAAGCTACTGCTTTTTAATCTCTGGAGATATTTACTGATAAACAGCTACCTACGCAGCATGTTCATGTCGTTCCTAAATGAGCTTTTATCTCTCTCCCCTCACCACAAATCAGATTCTTTGAGGAGTTCCAGTACATTATCCTTTCCCCTGTGTAATTACCTTAACAAAGCTCCAGCTGTTTTTATTCTCAGAAGGTTTACTCCCTGATAAACAGCTGCCTACCCCCTTCGTTCATGTCGTTCCTAAATGAGCTTTTTTCTCTGTTCCCTCACCACAATCCAGATTCTTTTGGGAGTTCCAGTACAGTAACCATACCAGGTAATTACTTAAAAGCTTAGCTGCTTTTCTTAATCTCAGAAGGTATTTACTGATAAACAGCTACCTACGCAGCATGTTCGTGTCGTTCCTAAATGAGCTTTTATCTCTCTCCCCTCACCACAAATCAGATTCTTTGGGAGTTCCCAGTACATTATCCTTTCCCCTGTGTAATTACCTTAACAAGCTCCAGCTGTTTTTATTCTCAGAAGGTTTACTCCCTGATATACAGCTGCCTACAGCATTCGTCATGTCGTTCCTAAATGAGCTTTTTCTCTCTCCCTCACCACAAATCCAGATTCTTTGGGGAGTTACCAGTACATAACCTACCAGTGTAATTACCTTAAGCTACTGCTTTTCTTAATCTCAGTGGAGATATTTACTGATAAACAGCTACCTACGCAGCATGTTCATGTCGTTCCTAAATGAGCTTTTATCTCTCTCCCCTCACCACAAATCAGATTCTTCTGAGGAGTTCCCAGTACATATCCTTTCCCCTGTGTAATTACCTTAACAAGCTCCACTGTTTTTTAATCTCAGAAGGTTTACTCCCTGATATACAGCTGCCTACCAGCCCTTCGTAAGTGCAGGTCCTAAATGAGCTTTTTCTCTCTCCCTCACCACAAATCCAGATTCTTCTGGGAGTTACCAGTACATAACCTACCAGGTAATTACTTAACAAGCTACTGCTTTTCTTAATCTCAGAAGGTTTACTGATAAACAGCTACCTACGCAGCATGTTCATTCGTTCCTAAATGAGCTTTTATCTCTCTCCCCTCACCACAAATCAGATTCTTCTGAGGAGTTCCCAGTACATAACCCCAGTGTAATTACCTTAACAAGCTCCAGCTGTTTTTATTCTCAGAAGGTTTACTCCCTGATATAACTGCTACCTACGCAGCATGTATGTCGTTCCTAAATGAGCTTTTATCTCTCTCCCTCACCACAATCCAGATTCTTTTGAGGAGTTACCAGTACAGTAACCATACCAGTGTAATTACCTTAAGAAGCTACTGCTTTTCTTAATTCTCAGTGGAGTTACTCCCTGATAAACAGCTACCTACGCAGCATGTTCATGTCGTTCCTAAATGAGCTTTTATCTCTCTCCCCTCACCACAAATCAGATTCTTCTGAGGAGTTCCAGTACTTTATCCATTCCCCTGTGTAATTACCTTAACAAGCTCCAGCTGCTTTTTAATCTCAGAAGGTTTACTCCCTGATAAACAGCTGCCTACCCCCTTCGTCATGCAGGTCCTAAATGAGCTTTTTTCTCTGTTCCCTCACCACAATCCAGATTCTTTTGGGGAGTTCCAGTACAGTAACCATACCAGGAAGTACTTAATTTATTAAGCTACTGCTTTTCTTAATCTCAGTGGAGATATTTACTGATAAACAGCTACCTACCTCATGTTCGTAAGTGCGTTCCTAAATGAGCTTTTATCTCTCTCCCCTCACCACAAATCAGATTCTTTGAGGAGTTCCCAGTACATATCCTTTCCCCTGTGTAATTACCTTAACAAGCTCCAGCTGTTTTCTTAATCTCAGAAGGTTTACTGATATACAGCTTACAGCCTTCGTTCATGTCGTTCCTAAATGAGCTTTTTTCTCTGTTCCCTCACCACAATCCAGATTCTTTTGAGGAGTTACCAGTACAGTATCCTAGCCCCTGGAAGTACTTAATTTATTAAGCTACTGCTTTTCTTAATCTCAGTGGAGATATTTACTGATATACAGCTACCTACGCAGCATGTTCATGTCGTTATAAATGAGCTTTTATCTCTCTCCCCTCACCACAAATCAGATTCTTCTGAGGAGTTCCCAGTACATTATCCTTTCCAGTGTAATTACCTTAACAAGCTCCAGCTGTTTTTATTCTCAGTGGAGATATTTACTCCCTGATATACAGCTGCCTACCAGCCCTGTATGTCAGGTCCTAAATGAGCTTTTTTCTCTGTTCCCTCACCACAATCCAGATTCTTTTGGGGAGTTACCAGTACAGTATCCATACCCCTGGAAGTACTTAATTTATTAGCACTAGCTGTTTTTAATCTCAGTGGAGATATTTACTGATAAACAGCTACCTACGCAGCATGTTCATGTCGTTCCTAAATGAGCTTTTATCTCTCTCCCCTCACCACAAACAGATTCTTTTGGGAGTTCCCAGTACATATCCTTTCCCCTGTGTAATTACCTTAATTTAAAGCTCCAGCTGTTTTTATTCTCAGAAGGTTTACTCCCTGATAAACATCTACGTACCCATTCGTTCATGTCGTTCCTAAATGAGCTTTTTTCTCTGTTCCCTCACCACAATCCAGATTCTTTTGGGGAGTTCCAGTACAGTAACCTACCAGGAAGTACTTAATTTATTAAGCTACTGCTTTTCTTAATCTCAGTGGAGATATTTACTGATAAACAGCTACCTACGCAGCATGTTCGTAAGTGCGTTCCTAAATGAGCTTTTATCTCTCTCCCCTCATGACAATCAGATTTTTTGGGGAGTTCCCAGTACATAACCTTTCCCCTGTGTAATTACCTTAACAAGCTCCAGCTGTTTTTATTCTCAGAAGGTTTACTCCCTGATAAACAGCTACGTACAGCATTCGTTCATGTCGTTCCTAAATGAGCTTTTATCTCTCTCCCTCACCACAATCCAGATTCTTTTGGGGAGTTACCAGTACAGTAACCATACCAGGAAGTTACTTAAAAGCTACTGCTTTTCTTAATCTCAGTGGAGATATTTACTGATAAACAGCTACCTACGCCCTGTTCGTCGTTCCTAAATGAGCTTTTATCTCTCTCCCCTCACCACAAATCAGATTCTTCTGAGGAGTTACCAGTACATTATCCTTTCCCCTGTGTAATTACCTTAAAAAGCTCCAGCTGTTTTTATTCTCAGAAGGTTTACTCCCTGATATACAGCTGCCTACCCCCTTCGTAAGTGCAGGTCCTAAATGAGCTTTTATCTCTCTCCCTCACCACAATCCAGATTCTTTTGGGGAGTTACCAGTACAGTAACCATACCAGGAAGTACTTAACAAGCTACTGCTTTTCTTAATCTCAGAGATATTTACTGATAAACAGCTGCCTACGCAGCATTTCGTGTCAGGTCCTAAATGAGCTTTTATCTCTCTCCCCTCACCACAAATCAGATTCTTCTGAGGAGTTCCCAGTACATATCCTTTCCCCTGTGTAATTACCTTAATTTAAAGCTCCAGCTGCTTTTTTAATCTCAGAATTTACTCCCTGATATACAGCTGCCTACCCCCTTCGTATGCAGGTCCTAAATGAGCTTTTATCTCTCTCCCTCACCACAATCCAGATTCTTTTGAGGAGTTACCAGTACAGTAACCATACCAGGAAGTACTTAATTTATTAAGCTACTGCTTTTCTTAATCTCAGTGAGATATTTACTGATAAACAGCTGCCTACGCCATGTTCATGTCGTTCCTAAATGAGCTTTTATCTCTCTCCCTCACCACAAATCAGATTCTTCTGGGAGTTACCAGTACAGTAACCATTTCCCCTGTGTAATTACCTTAACAAGCTCCAGCTGTTTTTAATCTCAGTGGAGATTTACTCCCTGATATAACTGCTACTACCCCCTGTCATGTCAGTCCTAAATGAGCTTTTTTCTCTCCCTCACCACAATCCAGATTCTTTGAGGAGTTCCAGTACATAACCATACCAGGTAATTACTTAACAAGCTACTGCTTTTCTTAATCTCAGTGGAGATATTTACTGATAAACAGCTACCTACCCATGTCGATGCGTTCCTAAATGAGCTTTTTTCTCTCCCCTCACCACAATCAGATTCTTTTGAGGAGTTACCAGTACATAACCTTTCCCCTGTGTAATTACCTTAACATTAGCTCCAGCTGTTTTTTATCTCAGAAGGTTTACTGATAAACAGCTACCTACGCAGCCTGTTCATGTCGTTCCTAAATGAGCTTTTTCTCTCTGTTCCCTCACCACAATCCAGATTCTTTGGGAGTTACCAGTACAGTTACCTTTCCCCTGGAAGTTACCTTAATTTATTAAGCTGTTTTTTAATCTCAGTGGAATATTTACTGATATACAGCTGCCTACCCCCTGTTCATGTCGTTCCTAAATGAGCTTTTATCTCTCTCCCCTCACCACAAATCAGATTCTTCTGAGGAGTTCCCAGTACATTAACCATTTCCCCTGTGTAATTACTTAACAAGCTCCAGCTGTTTTTATTCTCAGTGGAGATATTTACTGATATACAGCTACCTTGCAGCATGCATGGTCCTAAATGAGCTTTTTCTCTCTCCCTCACCACAATCCAGATTCTTTTGGGGAGTTACCAGTACAGTAACCATACCAGGAAGTACTTAATTTATTAAGCTACTGCTTTTCTTAATCTCAGTGGAGATATTTACTGATAAACAGCTACCTACCATTCGTAAGTGCGTTCCTAAATGAGCTTTTATCTCTCTCCCTCACCACAATCAGATTCTTTTGGGAGTTCCCAGTACAATCCATTTCCCCTGTGTAATTACCTTAACAAGCTACTGCTTTTTTATTCTCAGTGGAGATTTTACTCCCTGATATACAGCTACCTACGCAGCATGTCATGTCGTTCCTAAATGAGCTTTTATCTCTCTCCCTCACCACAATCCAGATTCTTTTGGGAGTTACCAGTACAGTATCCTACCAGGAAGTACTTAATTTATTAAGCTACTGCTTTTCTTAATCTCAGTGGAAGATATTTACTGATAACAGCTGCCTACGCAGCATGTTCATGTCGTTCCTAAATGAGCTTTTATCTCTCTCCCCTCACCACAAATCAGATTCTTCTGAGGAGTTCCAGTACATAACCTTTCCCCTGTGTAATTACCTTAACAAGCTAGCTGTTTTTATCTCAGAAGGTTTACTCCCTGATATACAGCTGCCTACCCCCTTCGTATGCAGGTCCTAAATGAGCTTTTATCTCTCTCCCTCACCACAATCCAGATTCTTTTGGGGAGTTACCAGTACAGTAACCATACCAGGAAGTACTTAACATTAGCTACTGCTTTTCTTAATCTCAGTGGAGATATTTACTGATAAACAGCTACCTACGCAGCATGTTCGTCGTTCCTAAATGAGCTTTTATTCTCTCCCCTCACCACAAATCAGATTCTTCTGGGAGTTACCAGTACATAACCATTCCCCTGTGAAGTTACCTTAACAAGCTCCAGCTGTTTTTATTCTCAGAAGGTTTACTCCCTGATATAACAGCTGCCTACCCCCTGTTCATCTCGTTCCTAAATGAGCTTTTATCTCTCTCCCTCACCACAATCCAGATTCTTTTGGGAGTTACCAGTACAGTAACCATACCAGGAATTACTTAATTTAAGCTACTGTTTTCTTAATCTCAGAAGGTATTTACTGATAAACAGCTGCCTACCCATTCGTAAGTCAGGTTCCTAAATGAGCTTTTATCTCTCTCCCCTCACCACAAATCAGATTCTTCTGAGGAGTTACCAGTACATATCCTTTCCCCTGTGTAATTACCTTAACAAGCTCCAGCTGTTTTTATCTCAGAGGTTTACTCCCTGATATACAGCTGCCTACAGCATGTTCATGTCGTTCCTAAATGAGCTTTTTTCTCTCCCTCACCACAATCCAGATTCTTTTGGGGAGTTACCAGTACAGTAACCTTTCCAGGTAATTACTTAACAAGCTACTGTTTTTTAATCTCAGTGGAGATATTACTCCCTGATAAACAGCTACCTACGCAGCATTCATGTCGTTCCTAAATGAGCTTTTATCTCTCTCCCTCACCACAAATCAGATTCTTCTGGGGAGTTACCAGTACAGTAACCATTTCCAGTGTAATTACCTTAACAAGCTCCAGCTGTTTTTATCTCAGTGGAGATATTTACTCCCTGATATAACTGCTACTACGCAGCATGTTCATGTCGTCCTAAATGAGCTTTTTTCTCTGTTCCCTCACCACAATCCAGATTCTTTTGGGGAGTTACCAGTACAGTAACCTTTCCATGGTAATTACCTTAACAAGCTACCAGCTTTTTTAATCTCAGTGGAGATATTTACTGATAAACAGCTACCTACGCCATGTTCATGTCGTTCCTAAATGAGCTTTTATCTCTCTCCCTCACCACAAATCAGATTCTTTTGAGGAGTTACCCAGTACATTATCCTTTCCAGTGTAATTACCTTAACAAAGCTACTGCTTTTTTAATCTCAGAAGGTTTTACTGATATACAGCTACCTACCAGCATGTTCATGTCGTTCCTAAATGAGCTTTTTCTCTCTCCCTCACCACAAATCCAGATTCTTTGGGAGTTCCCAGTACATTAACCTTTCCCCTGGTAATTACCTTAACACTCCAGCTGTTTTTAATCTCAGAATATTTACTGATAAACAGCTGCCTACGCAGCATGTTCATGTCGTTCCTAAATGAGCTTTTATTCTCTCCCCTCACCACAATCAGATTCTTCTGAGGAGTTCCCAGTACATATCCTTTCCAGTGTAATTACCTTAACAAGCTCCACTGTTTTCTTAATCTCAGAAGGTTTACTCCCTGATATACAGCTACCTACCCATGTTCATGCAGGTCCTAAATGAGCTTTTTCTCTCTCCCTCACCACAATCCAGATTCTTCTGGGAGTTACCCAGTACATTATCCTTTCCCCTGTGTAATTACCTTAACAAGCTCCAGCTTTTTTATTCTCAGAAGGTTTACTCCCTGATATACAGCTGCCTACCCCCTTCGTATGTCGTTCCTAAATGAGCTTTTTCTCTGTCCCTCACCACAATCAGATTCTTTGGGAGTTCCAGTACAGTAACCATACCAGGAATACTTAATTTATTAAGCTACTGCTTTTCTTATCTCAGTGGAGATATTTACTGATAAACAGCTACCTACGCAGCATGTTCATGTCGTCCTAAATGAGCTTTTATCTCTCTCCCTCACCACAAATCCAGATTCTTCTTGGAGTTCCCAGTACATTATCCATTTCCCCTGTGTAATTACCTTAACATGCTCCAGCTGCTTTTATTCTCAGAAGGTTTACTCCCTGATATACAGCTGCCTACGCCATTCATGTCAGGTTCCTAAATGAGCTTTTTCTCTGTTCCCTCACCACAAATCCAGATTCTTTTGGGAGTTACCAGTACAGTAACCATACCAGGAAGTACTTAATTTATTAAGCTACTGCTTTTTTAATCTCAGTGGAGATATTTACTGATAAACAGCTGCCTACGCAGCCCTGTTCATGTCGTTCCTAAATGAGCTTTTATCTCTCTCCCCTCACCACAAATCAGATTCTTCTGGGAGTTCCCAGTACATTAACCTTTCCCCTGGAAGTAATTACCTTAACAAGCTAGCTGTTTTTATTCAGCAGAAGGTTTACTCCCTGATATACAGCTGCCTACCCATTCGTAAGTGCGTTCCTAAATGAGCTTTTTCTCTCTCCCTCACCACAATCCAGATTCTTTGGGAGTTACCAGTACAGTATCCATACCCCTGGAAGTACTTCTTTAACAAGCTACTGCTTTTCTTAATCTCAGAAGATATTTACTGATAAACAGCTACCTACCAGCATGTTCATGTCGTTCCTAAATGAGCTTTTATCTCTCTCCCTCACCACAAATCAGATTCTTCTGAGGAGTTCCAGTACATTATCCTTTCCCCTGTGTAATTACCTTAACAAGCTCCAGCTGTTTTTATTCTCAGAAGGTTTACTCCCTGATATACAGCTGCCTACCCCCTTCGTATGTGCAGGTCCTAAATGAGCTTTTTTATCTGTTCCCTCACCACAATCCAGATTCTTTGGGGAGTTACCAGTACAGTAACCATACCAGGAAGTACTTAATTTATTAAGCTACTGCTTTTCTTAATCTCAGTGGAGATATTACTGATAAACAGCTACCTACGCAGCATGTTCATGTCGTTCCTAAATGAGCTTTTTCTCTCTCCCTCACCACAAATCAGATTCTTCTGAGGAGTTCCCAGTACATTATCTTTCCCCTGTGTAATTACCTTAACAAGCTCCAGCTGTTTTTATTCTCAGAAGGTTTTACTCCCTGATATACAGCTGCCTACGCCATTCATGTCAGGTCCTAAATGAGCTTTTTTCTCTGTTCCCTCACCACAAATCAGATTCTTTGGGGAGTTACCAGTACAGTAACCATACCAGGAAGTACTTAATTTATTAAGCTACTGCTTTTTAATCTCAGTGGAGATATTTACTGATAAACAGCTGCCTACGCAGCATGTTCATGTCGTTCCTAAATGAGCTTTTTCTCTCTCCCCTCACCACAAATCAGATTCTTCTGGGAGTTCCAGTACATTAACCTTTCCCCTGTGTAATTACCTTAACAAGCTACTGTTTTTTATTCTCAGAAGGTTTACTCCCTGATATACAGCTGCCTACCAGCATGTAAGTGCAGGTTCCTAAATGAGCTTTTTTCTCTCCCTCACCACAATCCAGATTCTTTTGGGAGTTCCCAGTACAGTATCCATACAGGAAGTACTTAATTTATTAAGCTACTGCTTTTCTTAATCTCAGAGATATTTACTGATATACAGCTGCCTATCAGCATGTTCATGTCGTTCCTAAATGAGCTTTTTCTCTCTCCTCACCACAAATCAGATTCTTCTGAGGAGTTCCCAGTACATTATCCTTTCCCCTGTGTAATTACCTTAACAAGCTCCAGCTGTTTTTATTCTCAGAGAGGTTTACTCCCTGATATACAGCTGCCTACCCCCTTCGTATGTCAGGTTAAATGAGCTTTTTTCTCTGTTCCCCTCACCACAATCCAGATTCTTCTGGGAGTTACCAGTACAGTAACCATACCAGTGTAATACTTAATTTATTAAGCTACTGCTTTTCTTAATCTCAGTGGAGATATTTACTGATAAACTGGTACCTACGCAGCATGTTCATGTCGTTCCTAAATGAGCTTTTATCTCTCTCCCTCACCACAATCCAGATTCTTCTGGGAGTTCCAGTACATATCCATACCAGGTAATTACCTTAACAAGCTACTGCTTTTCTTAATCTCAGTGGAGATATTTACTCCCTGATAAACAGCTACCTACCCATTCGATTCAGGTTCCTAAATGAGCTTTTATTCTCTCCCCTCACCACAAACAGATTCTTCTGGGGAGTTACCAGTACATTATCCTTTCCCCTGTGTAAGTACTTAACATTAAGCTACTGTTTTTATTCTCAGTGGAGATTTACTCCCTGATAAATATCTACGTACGCCATTCGTAAGTGCAGGTCCTAAATGAGCTTTTTCTCTCTCCCTCACCACAATCCAGATTCTTTGGGGAGTTACCAGTACAGTAACCTACCCCTGGAAGTACTTAATTTATTAAGCTACTGCTTTTCTTAATCTCAGAGAGGTTTACTGATAAACAGCTGCCTACCCCCTTCGTGTGCATTCCTAAATGAGCTTTTATCTCTCCCCCTCACCACAAATCAGATTCTTCTGAGGAGTTCCCAGTACAGTAACCTTTCCCCTGTGTAATTACCTTAACAAGCTCCAGCTGTTTTCTTATCTCAGAAGGTTTTACTCCCTGATATAAGCTGCCTACCCCCTTCGTAAGTGCAGGTCCTAAATGAGCTTTTTTCTCTGTTCCCTCACCACAATCCAGATTCTTTGGGGAGTTACCAGTACAGTAACCATACCAGGAAGTACTTAATTTATTAGCTACTGCTTTTCTTAATCTCAGTGGAGATATTTACTGATAACAGCTACCTACCAGCATGTTCATGTCGTCCTAAATGAGCTTTTATCTCTCTCCCTCACCACAAATCAGATTCTTCTGAGGAGTTCCCAGTACATTATCCTTTCCCCTGTGTAATTACTTAACAAGCTAGCTGTTTTTATTCTCAGAAGGTTTACTCCCTGATAACAGCTGCCTACCCCCTTCATGTGCAGGTCCTAAATGAGCTTTTTTCTCTGTTCCCTCACCACAATCCAGATTCTTTGGGAGTTACCAGTACAGTAACCATACCAGGAAGTACTTAATTTATTAAGCTACTGCTTTTCTTAATCTCAGAGAGGTTACTGATAAACAGCTACCTACGCAGCATGTTCGTAAGTGCGTTCCTAAATGAGCTTTTATCTCTCTCCCCTCACCACAAATCAGATTCTTTGAGGAGTTACCCAGTACATTATCCTTTCCCCTGTGTAATTACTTAACAAGCTAGCTGTTTTTATCTCAGAAGGTTTACTCCCTGATAAACAGCTGCCTACCCATTTCGTAAGTGCAGGTCCTAAATGAGCTTTTTTCTCTGTTCCCTCACCACAATCCAGATTCTTTTGGGAGTTACCAGTACAGTAACCTACCAGGAAGTACTTAATTAAGCTACTGCTTTTCTTAATCTCAGAAGGAGATATTTACTGATAAACAGCTACCTACGCAGCATGTTCATGTCGTTCCTAAATGAGCTTTTATCTCTCTCCCCTCACCACAAATCAGATTCTTCTGAGGAGTTCCCAGTACATTATCCATTTCCCCTGTGTAATTACTTAACAAGCTAGCTGTTTTTATTCTCAGAAGGTTTACTCCCTGATAAACTGCTACCCCCTTCGTAAGTGCAGGTCCTAAATGAGCTTTTTTCTCTGTTCCCTCACCACAATCAGATTCTTTTGGGGAGTTACCAGTACAGTAACCTTACCAGGAATACTTAATTTATTAAGCTACTGCTTTTCTTAATCTCAGTGGAGATATTACTGATAAACAGCTACCTACCAGCATGTTCATGCAGTTCCTAAATGAGCTTTTATCTCTCTCCCTCACCACAAATCAGATTCTTCTGAGGAGTTCCAGTACAGTAACCATACCAGGAATTACTTAACAAGCTACTGCTTTTCTTAATCTCAGTGGAGATATTTACTGATAAACAGCTGCCTACGCAGCATGTTCGTAAGTGCGTTCCTAAATGAGCTTTTATCTCTCTTCCCTCACCACAAATCAGATTCTTCTGGGAGTTCCCAGTACATTAACCTTTCCCCTGTGTAATTACCTTAACAAGCTCCAGCTGCTTTTCTTAATCTCAGTGGAGATATTTACTCCCTGATATACAGCTGCCTACCCCTGTTCATGTCGTTCCTAAATGAGCTTTTATCTCTCTCCCTCACCACAATCCAGATTCTTTGAGGAGTTACCCAGTACAGTAACCTACCCCTGTGTAATTTATTAAGCTACTGCTTTTCTTAATCTCAGAGATATTTACTGATAAACAGCTACCTACCCATGTTCATGTCGTTCCTAAATGAGCTTTTTTCTCTGTTCCCTCACCACAAATCAGATTCTTCTGAGGAGTTCCCAGTACATTATCCTTTCCCCTGTGTAATTACCTTAACAAGCTCCAGCTGTTTTTCTTAATCTCAGAAGGTTTTACTCCCTGATATACAGCTGCCTACCCCCTTCGTAAGTGCATGTCGTTCCTAAATGAGCTTTTTTCTCTGTTCCCTCACCACAATCCAGATTCTTTTGGGAGTTACCCAGTACAGTAACCATACCAGGAAGTACTTAACAAGCTACTGCTTTTCTTAATCTCAGTGGAGATATTACTGATAAACAGCTACCTACCCCCTTCATGTCGTTCCTAAATGAGCTTTTATCTCTCTCCCTCACCACAAATCCAGATTCTTCTGAGGAGTTCCCAGTACATTATCCTTTCCCCTGTGTAATTACCTTAACAAGCTCCAGCTGTTTTTATTCTCAGAAGGTTTACTCCCTGATATACAGCTGCCTACGTAAGCATGTTCATGTCGTTCCTAAATGAGCTTTTTTCTCTGTTCCCTCACCACAAATCCAGATTCTTTTGGGAGTTACCCAGTACAGTAACCATACCCCTGGAAGTACTTAATTTATTAAGCTACTGCTTTTCTTAATCTCAGTGGAGATATTTACTGATAAACAGCTGCCTACCCCCTTCATGTCGTTCCTAAATGAGCTTTTTTCTCTCCCTCACCACAAATCCAGATTCTTCTGGGAGTTCCCAGTACATTAACCTTTCCCCTGTGTAATTACCTTAACAAGCTCCAGCTGCTTTTTAATCTCAGAAGGTTTTACTCCCTGATAACAGCTGCCTACCCATGTTCATGCGTTCCTAAATGAGCTTTTTTCTCTGTTCCCTCACCACAATCCAGATTCTTTTGGGAGTTACCAGTACAGTAACCATACCAGGAAGTACTTAATTTATTAAGCTACTGCTTTTCTTAATCTCAGTGGAGATATTTACTGATAAACAGCTACCTACGCAGCATGTTCATGTCGTTCCTAAATGAGCTTTTATCTCTCTCCCCTCACCACAAATCAGATTCTTTTGAGGAGTTCCCAGTACATTATCCTTTCCCCTGTGTAATTACCTTAACAAGCTCCAGCTGTTTTTTATTCTCAGAAGGTTTACTCCCTGATATACAGCTGCCTACCCCCTTCGTAAGTGCGGTCCTAAATGAGCTTTTTTCTCTGTTCCCTCACCACAAATCCAGATTCTTTTGGGAGTTACCAGTACAGTAACCTTACCAGGAAGTACTTAATTTATTAAGCTACTGCTTTTCTTAATCTCAGTGGAGATATTTACTGATAAACAGCTACCTACGCAGCATGTTCATGTCGTTCCTAAATGAGCTTTTATCTCTCTCCCTCACCACAAATCAGATTCTTCTGAGGAGTTCCCAGTACATTGTCCTTTCCCCTGTGTAATTACCTTAACAAGCTCCAGCTGTTTTTATTCTCAGAAGGTTTACTCCCTGATATACAGCTGCCTACCCCCTTCGTAAGTGCAGGTCCTAAATGAGCTTTTTTCTCTGTTCCCTCACCACAATCCAGATTCTTTTGGGAGTTACCAGTACAGTAACCATACCAGGAAGTACTTAATTTATTAAGCTACTGCTTTTCTTAATCTCAGTGGAGATATTTACTGATAAACAGCTACCTACGCAGCATGTTCATGTCGTTCCTAAATGAGCTTTTATCTCTCTCCCTCACCACAAATCAGATTCTTCTGAGGAGTTCCAGTACATTATCCTTTCCCCTGTGTAATTACTTAATAACAAGCTACTGTTTTTATTCTCAGAAGGTTTACTCCCTGATATACAGCTGCCTACCCCCTTCGTAAGTGCAGGTCCTAAATGAGCTTTTTTCTCTGTTCCCTCACCACAATCCAGATTCTTTTGGGGAGTTACCAGTACAGTAACCATACCAGGAAGTACTTAATTTATTAAGCTACTGCTTTTCTTAATCTCAGTGGAGATATTTACTGATAAACAGCTACCTACGCAGCATGTTCATGTCGTTCCTAAATGAGCTTTTATCTCTCTCCCCTCACCACAAATCAGATTCTTCTGAGGAGTTCCCAGTACATTATCCTTTCCCCTGTGTAATTACCTTAACAAGCTCCAGCTGTTTTTATTCTCAGAAGGTTTACTCCCTGATATACAGCTGCCTACCCCCTTCGTAAGTGCAGGTCCTAAATGAGCTTTTTTCTCTGTTCCCTCACCACAATCCAGATTCTTTTGGGGAGTTACCAGTACAGTAACCTACCAAGGAAGTACTTAATTTATTAAGCTACTGCTTTTCTTAATCTCAGTGGAGATATTTACTGATAAACAGCTACCTACGCAGCATGTTCATGTCGTTCCTAAATGAGCTTTTATCTCTCTCCCCTCACCACAAATCAGATTCTTCTGAGGAGTTCCCAGTACATTATCCTTTCCCCTGTGTAATTACCTTAACAAGCTCCAGCTGTTTTTATTCTCAGAAGGTTTACTCCTGATATACAGCTGCCTACCCCCTTCGTAAGTGCAGGTCCTAAATGAGCTTTTTTCTCTGTTCCCTCACCACAATCCAGATTCTTTTGGGGAGTTACCAGTACAGTAACCATACCAGGAAGTACTTAATTTATTAAGCTACTGCTTTTCTTAATCTCAGTGGAGATATTTACTGATAAACAGCTACCTACGCAGCATGTTCATGTCGTTCCTAAATGAGCTTTTATCTCTCTCCACTCACCACAAATCAGATTCTTCTGAGGAGTTCCCAGTACATTATCCTTTCCCCTGTGTAATTACCTTAACAAGCTCCATCTTTTTTTATTCTCAGAAGGTTTACTCCCTGATATACAGCTGCCTACCCCGTTCGTAAGTGCAGGTCCTAAATGAGCTTTTTTCTCTGTTCCCTCACTGTCGGGAGCCGAGCTAGCAGCTAAGCTCATCCTGACCTCTGGCTGTGCCGATGTCGCCAAGATGACGGGAGCCAGACCTGCAGCTAGGTAAATTATCACCTCTGGCTGTGCTGTTTCCGCCAGGATTATGCTAAAGGCAAGGACATCTGTTCACAGCTACTGTCCGGAATTGCTTTGCTATGCCCCCACCTTGCTATGTCCGCTGGAGTAGATTCCTATGTTAATCAACCTTGTCCTGTGTTTACTGTAATCAAATGTTGCAAACTTCAAAGACTCTTTATGTTCTGGAATGTTAACAATCCTATGCTATTCCCTGGTTCCAAAACTGCATATAAGCTGGTAGTTGGAATAAACTTGGCTGCAGTCTTGAGTTTCAACCTTACGGCTGTAGACCTCCCGTACCCCATCTTTGTCTCTTGTCTTTTTTCTCTTGCATTATTTTTCCTTTTCCGTATCCCTGCCGCCCCTCAGTCAGGATTTCTGTTCCCCTGCCGGCTGGCCCGGCAGGTTTGTCGCCTGAACAGGGACTTGAAGACCTGGGATCGACGGCAGGTGACCCCCGCTCAGGTAAGGACGTCCGAATAGTTGAGAAGGAGAGCGGACGGAGAGTGTATCGTCGGGAGTAATAAATTATGGGACAAGGTAATAGCCGCACGCTATACGTGCAGGCCCTCAAAGGCATGCTACATACCCGGGGAGTGAAAATTGGCCAAAGTCAGTTAGAACGTTTCTTTCATTTTGTTGAGGAAGCATGCCCCTGGTTCCCGGAGGAAGGAACCATTAACTTAGAAACTTGGCGAAAGATAGGGAAAAAGATTCAGGAGTATTATGATTTAAATGGCCCTGAGAAAATCCCAGTGGATGCCTTTATTCTCTGGAATCTGGTCCGAGATTGTTTGGATCCTAGACATGAACGGGTTAGATTCGATCAGTCCATCAGAGAAACTGAACAGGGGCCTGATGAACATCACCCAGCCCCCGGAACTTATGCAGCTGCCCGGGAAGAGCTGAGTAAATTAGTAAGATCTGAACCCACTAGGCTAGATACTAAGGAAGACTCAGATGGCTCAGACTCTGAGGAGAAATTATGCAATGAGCCTACTGTAGACAGATTAACTCATGTTGAGAAAATGCTGGAATCAACCATAACCCTGTTGTCCCAGCTTCAGCCAGGACAACAAACTCCTGCAAAGTTAGAAACTTGTGGGCCCCCACCCACAATCTTGGCGGTAATCTTGTTAAGGTAATTACACAGGGGAAAGGATAATGTACTGGGAACTCCTTTCCCACCACCCCCACCGCCTGCTATTGTCTCACTGCCAGTACCATCTCAGCCAGCGCTGTTAAAGGCGCCTGGCCCTCCGAGCAGTGAACTCCTTTTTGGGTCAAGTCCTAATCCTTCCCCTAAGCGTAGTGCCCTGCAACTCTCCCTGGCGCAGGCTGCTCATGAAGGGGAGGACATTTCTGGTTTTCAATTATTCCCAGTAAGGAGGACTGAAAATAACGAAGCAGTCCACCAGCCTTTGCCATTTAAACAAATAAGTGATCTGAAGAATGCTTGTGCTCAATATGACCCTACAGCGCCATTTACTCAAGTTATTCTTGATACCTTGGCTGCTAAAACTTTATGCCCAAATGATTGGAAACAGTTAGCTAAGGCTTGTCTTAGTGGAGGAGATTACTTGCTATGGAAGTCTGAATTTGTAGATCAGTGTCAGGCAACAGCAGAGACTAACAGAGCAAATAATGTGCCTGCTTCATTTGCGGAGCTGGCTGGGGAAGGTGATCATGCTAGCACCGAGACCCAGTTAGATTACGCCCCGGACGTTTACGATCAGATAAGTGCTGCCGCTAAACGTGCCTGGAGTAGACTTCCTAACTCTAGTAAAACTGAAGACCTCTCCAAAATTAGACAGGGGTCAGATGAGCCTTATCAAGACTTTGTCTCTCGGTTATTGGAGGCGACAAGTTGTCTGATCCGAGATGAGGGTGCCGGCAAGATCCTTGTACAACAATTGGCTTATGAGAATGCTAATGCAGCCTGCCAAGCAGCCATCAGACCCATTAAGAGAAAGGGAGAAATAACTGACTATATACGGCTTTGTGCAGACATTGGTCCATCCTATATGCAGGGCCTCACGCTGGCTGCAGCGCTCCAGGGGCAGACTGTAACTGAGTTCTTGCGCACCCCCCGCACAGGGGAAAAAGGAAAGGGACATCTGCGCACTGCTGGGCCTCCTGGCAGCTGTTTTTCCTGCGGACAAATGGGCCACTTAATGGCTCACTGCCCTAACCAGGAAAGGAGAGCTAAGCCTGGAACTTGTCCCCGTTGTAATAAAGGGAAGCATTGGGCTAGGAAATGTAGATCTACTTTTGTTAACTCTGGCCGCCCGATTTCGGGAAACTGGCAGAGGGGCCAGCCCCTGGCCCCGCAGAGAAATTTTGGGGCGGCCCCTTCCTTCCCCCAACCTCAGGCCCATCCCCCAACAACTCGCAGTTACAATCAGTTTCCTGCCTCCTCCGAGCAACGCCAGGGAGTGCAGGACTGGACCTCTGCTCCTCCACCAGCTCAGTACTGACTCCGGAGATGGGAGTCCAGGCCCTCCCTACAGGAGCCATTGGCCCCCTACCGAGGGGATCCGTTGGCTTGCTGTTAGGCCGCAGTAGCTCTGCGCTGAGAGGCCTGCATATTATTCCAGGAGTGATAGATCAGGACTATACTGGAGAA
>NW_025960404.1:0-24168 GCF_023159225.1 Perognathus longimembris pacificus
CTCAGAACTTTCTTCAGTTTGTCTCGGTGACGGATAATGGAAGGAAGGGCAGGCAACTGGTCGACTTCATTTAAATAAACAAATAAAAAATAAGATAAACTCTCAGGAATAGATAAATAATAACAAAAAAATTGTAAAGTGGAGAAAGCGAGAGAGCGCGAATGCACTCAAGCAAACACAAACAGCACAGCACGATGCGTATTTTTTTATATTGACAAAATAAAGCAAAAATAAATCAAAAATAACAATAAGTGGAAAAGGCGAGAGTGCGCGAGCACACAGGAGCAAAGACAAGGAGCGCAGCTTGATGCGTAGTAAAAAAAATAATAAATAGACAACTGGTCGACCTCATTAGAAATAAAAACCCAAAAGATTAGATAGACAAACAAACAAACACATAAATGTGGAGAGAAGGGCAGTGCGCGCAGGAGCAAAGGTAAACAGCAGACAGACCTGAATCCTTATCCTTACAAGGTCGACCTCAGAACTTTGTTCAGTTTGTCTCGGTGACGGATAATGGAAGGAAGGGCAGGCAACTGGTCGACTTCATTTAAATAAACAAATAAAAAATAAAATAAACTCTCAGGAATAGATAAATAATAACAAAAAAAATTGTAAAGTGCAGAAAGCGAGAGCGCGCGAATGCACTCAAGCAAACACAAACAGCACAGCACGATGCGTATTTTTTTTAAAATTGACAAAATAAATCAAAAATAAATCAAAATAAAAATAAGTGGAAAAGGCGAGAGTGCGCGAGCACACAGGAGCAAAGACAAGCAGGGCAGCTTGATGCGTAGTAAAAAAAATAATAATTAGACAACTGGTCGACCTCATTAGAAATAAAAACCCAAAAGATTAGATAAACAAACAAACAAACACATAAATGTGGAGAGAAGGGCAGTGCGCTCAGGAGCAAAGGTAAACAGCAGACAGACCTGAATCCTTATCTTTACAAGGTCGACCTCAGAACTTTGTTCAGTTTGTCTCGGTGACGGATAATGGAAGGAAGGGCAGGCAACTGGTCGACTTCATTTAAATAAACAAATAAAAAATAAGATAAACTCTCAGGAATAGATAAATAATAACCAAAAAATTGTAAAGTGGAGAAAGCGAGAGCGCGCGAATGCACTCAAGCAAACACAAACAGCACAGCACGATGCGTATTTTTTTTTAAATTGACAAAATAAATAAAAAATAAATCAAAAATAAAAATAAGTGGAAAATGCGAGAGTGCGCGAGCACAGAGGAGCAAAGACAAGCAGCGCAGCTTGATGCGTAGTAAAGAAAAATAATAAATAGACAACTGGTCGACCTCATTAGAAATAAAAACCCAAAAGATTAGATAGACAAACAAACAAACACATAAATGTGGAGAGAAGGGGCAGTGCGGGCAGGAGCAAAGGTAAACAGCAGACAGACCTGAATCCTTATCTTTACAAGGTCGACCTCAGAACTTTGTTCAGTTTGTCTCGGTGACGGATAATGGAAGGAAGGGCAGGCAACTGGTCGACTTCATTTAAATAAACAAATAAAAAATAAGATAAACTCTCAGGAATAGATAAATAATAACAAAAAAATTGTAAAGTGGAGAAAGCGAGAGCGCGCGAATGCACTCAAGCAAACACAAACAGCACAGCACGATGCGTATTTTTTTTAAATTGACAAAATAAAACAAAAATAAATCAAAAATAAAAATAAGTGGAAAAGGCGAGAGTGCGCGAACACACAGGAGCAAAGACAAGCAGCGCAGCTTGATGCGTAGTAAAAAAAATAATAAATAGACAACTGGTCGACCTCATTAGAAATAAAAACCCAAAAGATTAGATAGACAAACAAACAAACACATAAATGTGCAGAGAATGGCAGTGCGCGCAGGAGCAAAGGTAAACAGCAGACAGACCTGAATACTTATCTTTACAAGGTCGACCTCAGAACTTTGTTCAGTTTGTCTCGGTGACGGATAAGGGAAGGAAGGGCAGGCAACTGGTCGACTTCATTTAAATAAACAAATAAAAAATAAGATAAACTCTCAGGAATAGATAAATAATAACCAAAAAATTGTAAAGTGGAGAAAGCGAGAGCGCGCGAATGCACTCAAGCAAACACAAACAGCACAGCACGATGCGTATTTTTTTTATATTGACAAAATAAATCAAAAATAAATCAAAAATAACAATAAGTGGAAAAGGCGAGAGTGCGCGAGCACACAGGTGCAAAGACAAGCAGCGCAGCTTGATGCGTAGTAAAAAAAATAATAAATAGACAACTGGTCGACCTCATTAGAAATAAAAACCCAAAAGATTAGATAGACAAACAAACAAACACATAAATGTGGAGAGAAGGGCAGTGCGCGCAGGAGCAAAGGTAAACAGCAGACAGACCTGAGTCCTTATCTTTACAAGTTCGACCTCAGAACTTTGTTCAGTTTGTCTCAGTGACGGATAATGGAAGGAAGGGCAGGGAAACTGGTCGACTTCATTTAAATAAACAAATAAAATATAAGATATACTCTCAGGAATAGATAAATAATAACAAAAAAATTGTAAAGTGGAGAAAGCGGAGAGCGCGCGAATGCACTCAAGCAAACACAAACAGCACAGCACGATGCGTATTTTTTTTTAAATTGACAAAATAAATCATAAATAAATCAAAAATAAAAATAAGTGGAAAAGGCGAGAGTGCGCGAGCACACAGGAGCAAAGACAAGCAGCGCATCTTGATGCGTAGTAAAAAAAAATAATAAATAGACAACTGGTCGACCTCATTAGAAATAAAAACCCAAAAGATTAGATAGACAAACAAACAAACACATAAATGTGGAGAGAAGGGCAGTGCGCGCAGGAGCAAAGGTAAACAGCAGACAGACCTGAATCCTTATCTTTACAAGGGTCGACCTCAGAACTTTGTTCAGTTTGTCTCGGTGACGGATAATGGAAGGAAGGGCAGGCAACTGGTCGACTTCATTTAAATAAACAAATAAAAAATAAGATAAACTCTCAGGAATAGATAAATAATAACAAAAAAATTGTAAAGTGGAGAAAGCGAGAGCGCGCGAATGCACTCAAGCAAACACAAACAGCACAGCACGATGCGTATATTTTTTTAAATTGACAAAATAAATCAAAAATAAATAAAAAATAAAAATAAGTGTTAAAGGCGAGAGTGCGCGAGCACACAGGAGCAAAGACAAGCAGCGCAGCTTGATGCGTAGTAAAAAAAAATAAATAGACAACTGGTCGACCTCATTAGAAATAAAAACCCAAAAGATTAGATAGACAAACAAACAAACACATAAATGTGGAGAGAAGGGCAGTGCGCGCAGGAGCAAAGGTAAACAGCAGACAGACCTGAATCCTTATCTTTACAAGGTCGACCTCAGAACTTTGTTCAGTCTGTCTCGGTGACGGATAATGGAAGGAAGGGCAGGCAACTGGTCGACTTCATTTAAATAAACAAATAAAAAATAAGATAAACTCTCAGGAATAGATAAATAATAACAAAAAAATTGTAAAGTGGTGAAAGCGAGCGCGCGCGAATGCACTCTAGCAAACACAAACAGCACAGCACGATGCGTATATTTTTTTAAATTGACAAAATAAAACAAAAATAAATCAAAAATAAAAATAAGTGGAAAAGGCGAGAGTGCGCGAACACACAGGAGCAAAGACAAGCAGCGCAGCTTGATGCGTAGTAAAAAAAATAATAAATAGACAACTGGTCGACCTCATTAGAAATAAAAACCCAAAAGATTAGATAGACAAAGAAACAAACACATAAATGTGCAGAGAATGGCAGTGCGCGCAGGAGCAAAGGTAAACAGCAGACAGACCTGAATACTTATCTTTACAAGGTCGACCTCAGAACTTTGTTCAGTTTGTCTCGGTGACGGATAAGGGAAGGAAGGGCAGGCAACTGGTCGACTTCATTTAAATAAACAAATAAAAAATAAGATAAACTCTCAGGAATAGATAAAATAATAACCAAAAAATTGTAAAGTGGAGAAAGCGAGGGAGCGCGCGAATGCACTCAAGCAAACACAAACAGCACAGCACGATGCGTATTTTTTTTATATTGACAAAATAAATCAAAAATAAATCAAAAATAACAATAAGTGAAAAGGCGAGAGTGCGCGAGCACACAGGTGCAAAGACAAGCAGCGCAGCTTGATGCGTAGTAAAAAAAAATAATAAATAGACAACTGGTCGACCTCATTAGAAATAAAAACCCAAAAGATTAGATAGACAAACAAACAAACACATAAATGTGGAGAGAAGGGGCAGTGCGCGCAGGAGAAAAGGTAAACAGCAGACAGACCTGAATCCTTATCTTTACAAGGTCGACCTCAGAACTTTGTTCAGTTTGTCTCGGTGACGGATAATGGAAGGAAGGGCAGGAAACTGGTGGACTTCATTTAAATAAACAAATAAATATAAGATAAACTCTCAGGAATAGATAAATAAAAACAAAAAATTGTAAAGTGGAGAAAGGGAGAGCGCGCGAATGCACTCAAGCAAACACAAACAGCACAGCACGATGCGTATTTTTTTAAATTGACCAAATAAATCAAAAATAAATCAAAAATAAAAATAAGTGGAAAAGGCGGAGAGTGCGCGAGCACACAGGAGCAAATACAAGCAGCGCATCTTGATGCGTAGTAAAAAAAAATAATAAATAGACAACTGGTCGACCTCATTAGAAATAAAAACCCAAAAGATTAGATAGACAAACAAACAAACACATAAATGTGGAGAGAAGGGCAGTGCGCGCAGGAGCATAGGTAAACAGCAGACAGACCTGAATTCTTATCTTTACAAGGTCGACCTCAGAACTTTGTTCAGTTTGTCTCGGTGACGGATAATGGAAGGAAGGGCAGGCAACTGGTCGACTTCATTTAAATAAACAAATAAAAAATAAGATAAACACTCAGGAATAGATAAATAATAACAAAAAAAATTGTAAAGTGGAGAAAGCGAGAGCGCGCGAATGCACTCAAGCAAACACAAAAAGCACAGCACGATGCGTATTTTTTTTTAAATTGACAAAATAAATAAAAAATAAATCAAAAATAAAAATAAGTGGAAAAGGCGAGAGTGCGAGAGCACACAGGAGCAAAGACAAGCAGCGCAGCTTGATGCATAGTAAAGAAAATAATAAATAGACAACTGGTCGACCTCATTTGAAATAAAAACCCAAAAGATTAGATAGACAAACAAACAAACACATAAATGTTGAGAGAAGGGCAGTGCGCGCAGGAGCAAAGGTAAACAGCAGACAGACCTGAATCCTTATCTTTACAAGGTCGACCTCAGAACTTTGTTCAGTTTGTCTCGGTGACGGATAATGGAAGGAAGGGCAGGAAAACTGGTCGACTTCATTTAAATAAACAAATATAATATAAGATAAACTCTCAGGAATAGATAAATAATAACAAAAAATTGTAAAGTGGAGAAAGCGAGAGCGCGGCGAATGCACTCAAGCAAACACAAACCGCACAGCACGATGCGTATTTTTTTTAAATTGACAAAATAAATCAAAAATAAATCAAAAATAAAAATAAGTGGAAAAGGCGAGATTGCGCGAGCACACAGGAGCAAAGACAAGCAGCGCATCTTGATGCGTAGTAAAAAAAATAATAAATAGACAACTGGTCGAACTCATTAGAAATAAAAACCCAAAAGATTAGATAGACAAACAAACAAACACATAAATGTGGAGAGAAGGGCAGTGCGCGCAGGAGCAAAGGTAAACAGCAGACAGACCTGAATCCTTATCTTTACAAGGTCGACCTCAGAACTTTGTTCAGTTTGTCTCGGTGACGGATAATGGAAGGAAGGGCAGGCAACAGGTCGACTTCATTTAAATAAACAAATAAAAAATAAGATAAACACTCAGGAATAGATAAATAATAACAAAAAATTGTAAAGTGGAGAAAGCGAGAGCGCGCGAATGCACTCAAGCAAACACAAACAGCACAGCACGATGCGTATTTTTTTATATTGACAAAATAAATCAAAAATAAATGCAAAAATAACAATAAGTGGAAAAGGCGAGAGTGCGCGAGCACACAGGAGCAAAGACAAGCAGCGCAGCTTGATGCGTAGTAAAAAAAATAATAAATAGCCAACTGGTCGACCTCATTAGAAATAAAAACCCAAAAGATTAGATAGACAAACAAACAAACACATAAATGTGGAGAGAAGGGCAGTGCACGCAGGAGCAAAGGTAAACAGCAGACAGACCTGAATCCTTATCTTTACAAGGTCGACCTCAGAACTTTGTTCAGTTTGTCTCGGTGACGGATAATGGAAGGAAGGGCAGGCAACAGGTCGACTTCATTTAAATAAACAAATAAAAAATAAGATAAACACTCAGGAATAGATAAATAATAACAAAAAAATTGTAAAGTGGAGAAAGCGAGAGCGCGCGAATGCACTCAAGCAAACACAAACAGCACAGCACGATGCGTATTTTTTTAAAAAATTGACAAAATAAATCAAAAATAAATCAAAAAAAAAATAAGTGGAAAAGGCGAGAGTGCGCGAGCACACAGGAGCAAAGACAAGCAGCGCAGCTTGATGCGTAGTAAAAAAAATAATAAATAGACAACTGGTCGACCTCATTAGAAATAAAACCCAAAAGATTAGATAGACAAACAAACAAACACATAAATGTGGAGAGAAGGGCAGTGAGCGCAGGAGCAAAGGTTAACAGCAGACAGACCTGAATCCTTATCTTTACAAGGTCGACCTCAGAACTTTGTTCAGTTTGTCTCGGTGACGGATAATGGAAGGAAGGGCAGGCAACTGGTGGACTTCATTTAAATAAACAAATAAAAAATAATATAAACTCTCAGGAATAGATAAATAATAACAAAAAAATTGTAAAGTGGAGAAAGCGAGAGCGCGCAAATGCACTCAAGCAAACACAAACGGCACAGCAGGATGCGTATTTTTTTAAAAAATTGACAAAATAAATCAAAAATAAATCAAAAATAAAAATCAGTGGAAAAGGCGAGAGTGCGCGAGCACACAGGAGCAAAGACAAGCAGCGCAGCTTGATGCGTAGTAAAAAAAATAATAAATAGACAACTGGTCGACCTCATTAGAAATAAAAACCCAAAAGATTAGATAGACAAACAAACAAACACATAAATGTGGAGAGAAGGGCAGTGCGGGCAGGAGCAAATGTAAACAGCAGACAGACCTAAATCCTTATCTTTACAAGGTCGACCTCAGAACTTTGTTCAGTTTGTCTCGGTGAAGGATAATGGAAGGAAGGGCAGGCAACTGGTCGACTTCATTTAAATAAACAAATAAAAAATAAGATAAACTCTCAGGAATAGATAAATAATAACAAAAAAATTGTAAAGTGGAGAAAGCGAGAGCGCGCGAATGCACTCAAGCAAACACAAACAGCACAGCACGATGCGTATTTTTTTAAAAAAATTGACAAAATAAATCAAAAATAAATCAAAAATAAAAATAAGTGGAAAAGGCGAGAGTGCGCGAGCACACAGGAGCAAAGACAAGCAGCGCAGCTTGATGCGTAGTAAAAAAAATAATAAATAGACAACTGGTCGACCTCATTAGAAATAAAACCCAAAAGATTGGATAGACAAACAAACAAACACATAAATGTGGAGAGAAGGGCAGTGCGCGCAGGAGCAAAGGTAAACAGCAGACAGACCTGAATCCTTATCTTTACAAGGTCGACCTCAGAACTTTGTTCAGTTTGTCTCGGTGACGGATAATGGAAGGAAGGGCAGGCAACTGGTCGACTTCATTTAAATAAACAAATAAAAAATAAGATAAACTCTCAGGAATAGATAAATAATAACAAAAAAATTGTAAAGTGCACAAAGCGGGGAGGCGCGCGAAAGCACTCAAGCAAACACAAACAGCACAGCACGATGCGTATTTTTTTTTAAATTGACAAAATAAATCAAAAATAAATCAAAAATAAAAATAAGTGGAAAAGGCGAGAGTGCGCGAGCACACAGGAGCAAAGACAAGCAGCGCAGCTTGATGCGTAGTAAAAAAAATAATAAATAGACAACTGGTCGACCTCATTAGAAATAAAAACCCAAAAGATTAGATAGACAAATAAACAAACACATAAATGTGGAGAGAAGGGCAGTGTGAGCAGGAGCAAAGGTAAACAGCAGACAGACCTGAATCCTTATCTTTACAAGGTCGACCTCAGAACTTTGTTCAGTTTGTCTCGGTGACGGATAATGGAAGGAAGGGCAGGCAACTGGTCGACTTCATTTAAATAAACAAATAAAAAATAAGATAAACTCTCAGGAATAGATAAATAATATCCAAAAAATTGTAAAGTGGAGAAAGCGAGAGCGCACGAATGCACTCAAGCAAACACAAACGGCACAGCACGATGCGTATTTTTTTTATATTGACAAAATAAATCAAAAATAAATAAAAAATAACAATAAGTGGAAAAGGCGAGAGTGCGCGAGCACACAGGAGCAAAGAAAAGCAGCGCAGCTTGATGCGTAGTAAAAAAAATAATAAATAGACAACTGGTCGACCTCATTAGAAATAAAAACCCAAAAGATTAGATAGACAAACAAACAAACACATAAATGTGGAGAGAAGGGCAGTGCGCGCAGGAGCAAAGGTAAACAGCAGACAGACCTGAATCCTTATCTTTACAAGGTCGACCTGAGAACTTTGTTCAGTTTGTCTCGGTGACGGATAATGGAAGGAAGGGCAGGCAACTGGTCGACTTCATTTAAATAAACAAATAAGAATTAAGATAAACTCTCAGGAATAGATAAATAATAACAAAAAAATTGTAAAGTGCAGAAAGTGAGAGCGCGCGAATGCACTCAAGCAAACACAAACAGCACAGCACGATGCGTATTTTTTTAAAAAATTGACAAAATAAATAAAAAATAAATCAAAAATAAAAATAAGTGGAAAAGGCGAGAGTGCGCGAGCACACAGGAGCAAAGACAAGCAGCGCAGCTTGATGCGTAGTAAAAAAAATAATAAATAGACAACTGGTCGACCTCATTAGAAATAAAAACCCAAAAGATTAGATAAACAAACCAACAAACACATAAATGTGGAGAGAAGGGCAGTGCGGGCAGGAGCAAAGGTAAACAGCAGACAGACCTGAATCCTTATCTTTACAAGGTCGACCTCAGAACTTTGTTCAGTTTTTCTTGGTGACGGATAATGGAAGGAAGGGCAGGCAACTGGTCTACTTCATTTAAATAAACAAATAAAAATAATATAAACTCTCAGGAATAGATAAATAATAACAAAAAAATTGTAAAGTGGAGGAAAGCGAGAGCGCGCGAATGCACTCAAGAAAACACAAACAGCACAGCACGATGGGTATTTTTTTAAAAAATTGACAAAATAAATCAAAAATAAATCAAAAATAAAAATAAGTGGAAAAGGCGAAGTGCGCGAGCACACAGGAGCAAAGAGAAGCAGCGCAGCTTGATGCGTAGTAAAAGAAATAATAAATAGACAACTGGTCGACCTCATTAGAAATAAAAACCCAAAAGATTAGATAGACAAACAAACAAACACATAAATGTGGAGAGAAGGGCAGTGCGCGCAGGAGCAAAGGTACACAGCAGACAGACCTGAATCCTTATCTTTACAAGGTCGACCTCAGAACTTTGTTCAGTTTGTCTCGGTGACGGATAATGGAAGGAAGGGCAGGCAACTGGTCGACTTCATTTAAATAAACAAATAAAAAATAAGATAAACTCTCAGGAATAGATAAATAATAACAAAAAAATTGTAAAGTGCACAAAGCGAGAGCGCGCGAAAGCACTCAAGCAAACACAAACAGCACAGCACGATGCGTATTTTTTTTAATTGAGAAAATAAATCAAAAATAAATCAAAAATAAAAATAAGTGGAAAAGGCGAGAGTGCGCGAGCACACAGGAGCAAAGACAAGCAGCGCAGCTTGATGCGTAGTAAAAAAAATAATAAATAGACAACTGGTCGACCTCATTAGAAATAAAAACCCAAAAGATTAGATAGACAAACAAACAAACACATAAATGTGGAGAGAAGGGCAGTGTGCGCAGGAGCAAAGGTAAACAGCAGACAGACCTGAATCCTTATCTTTACAAGGTCGACCTCAGAACTTTGTTCAGTTTGTCTCGGTGACGGATACTGGAAGGAAGGGCAGGCAACTGGTCGACTTCATTTAAATAAACAAATAAAAAATAAGATAAACTCTCAGGAATAGATAAATAATATCCAAAAAATTGTAAAGTGGAGAAAGCGGAGGAGCGCACGAATGCACTCAAGCAAACACAAACGGCACAGCACGATGCGTATTTTTTTTATATTGACAAAATAAATCAAAAATAAATAAAAAATAACAATAAGTGGAAAAGGCGAGAGTGCGCGAGCACACAGGAGCAAAGACAAGCAGCGCAGCTTGATGCGTAGTAAAAAAAATAATAAATACTCAACTGGTCGACCTCATTAGAAATAAAAACCCAAAAGATTAGATAGACAAACAAACAAACACATAAATGTGGAGAGAAGGGCAGTGCGCGCAGGAGCAAAGGTAAACAGCAGACAGACCTGAATCCTTATCTTTACAAGGTCGACCTCAGAACTTTGTTCAGTTTGTCTCGGTGACGGATAATGGAAGGAAGGGCAGGCAACTGGTCGACTTCATTTAAATAAACAAATAAAAATTAAGATAAACTCTCAGGAATAGATAAATAATAACAAAAAAATTGTAAAGTGCAGAAAGTGAGAGCGCGCGAATGCACTCAAGCAAACACAAACAGCACAGCACGATGTGTATTTTTTTAAAAAATTGACAAAATAAATAAAAAATAAATCAAAAATAAAAATAAGTGGAAAAGGCGAGAGTGCGCGAGCACACAGGAGCAAAGACAAGCAGCGCAGCTTGATGCGTAGTAAAAAAAATAATAAATAGACAACTGGTCGACCTCATTAGAAATAAAAACCCAAAAGATTAGATAAACAAACCAACAAACACATAAATGTGGAGAGAAGGGCAGTGCGGGCAGGAGCAAAGGTAAACAGCAGAAAGACCTGAATCCTTATCTTTACAAGGTCGACCTCAGAACTTTGTTCAGTTTTTCTTGGTGACGGATAATGGAAGGAAGGGCAGGCAACTGGTCTACTTCATTTAAATAAACAAATAAAAAATAATATAAACTCTCAGGAATAGATAAATAATAACAAAAAAATTGTAAAGTGGAGAAAGCGAGAGCGCGCGAATGCACTCAAGCAAACACAAACAGCACAGCACGATGGGTATTTTTTTTAAAAATTGACAAAATAAATCAAAAATAAATCAAAAATAAAAATAAGTGGGAAAAGGCGAAGTGCGCGAGCACACAGGAGCAAAGAGAAGCAGCGCAGCTTGATGCGTAGTAAAAAAAATAATAAATAGACAACTGGTCGACCTCATTAGAAATAAAAACCCAAAAGATTAGATAGACAAACAAACAAACACATAAATGTGGAGAGAAGGGCAGTGAGCGCAGGAGCAAAGGTAAACAGCAGACAGACCTGAATCCTTATCTTTACAAGGTCGACCTCAGAATTTTGTTCAGTTTGTCTCGGTGACGGATAATGGAAGGAAGGGCAGGCAACTGGTCGACTTCATTTAAATAAACAAATAAAAAATGAGATAAACTCTCAGGAATAGATAAATAATAACAAAAAAATTGTAAAGTGGAGAAAGCGAGAGCGCGCGAATGCACTCAAGCAAACACAAACAGCACAGCACGATGCGTATTTTTTTTTTAAATTGACAAAATAAATCAAAAATAAATCAAAAATAAAAATAAGTGGAAAAGGCGAGAGTGCGCGAGCACACAGGAGCAAAGACAAGCAGCGCAGCTTGATGCGTAGTAAAAAGAATAATAAATAGACAACTGGTCGACCTCATTAGAAATAAAAACCCTAAAGATTAGATAGACAAACAAACAAACACATAAATGTGGAGAGAAGGGCAGTGCGCGCAGGAGCAAAGGTAAACAGCAGACAGACCTGAATCCTTATCTTTACAAGGTCGACCTCAGAACTTTGTTCAGTTTGTCTCGGTGACGGATAATGGAAGGAAGGGCAGGCAACTGGTCGACTTCATTTAAATAAACAAATAAAAATTAAGATAAACTCTCAGGAATAGATAAATAATAACAAAAAAATTGTAAAGTGGAGGAAAGCGAGAGCGCGCGAATGCACTCAAGCAAACACAAACAGCACAGCACGATGCGTATTTTTTTTTAAATTGACAAAATAAATCAAAAATAAATCAAAAATAAAAATAAGTGGAAAAGGCGAGAGTGCGCGAGCACACAGGAGCAAAGACAAGCAGCGCAGCTTGACGCGTAGTAAAAAAATTAATAAATAGACAACTGGTCGACCTCATTAGAAATAAAAACCCAAAAGATTAGATAGACAAACCAACTAACACATAAATGTGGAGAGAAGGGCAGTGCGGGCAGGAGCAAAGGCAAACAGCAGACAGACCTGAATCCTTATCTTTACAAGGTCGACCTCAGAACTTTGTTCAGTTTGTCTCGGTGACGGATAATGGAAGGAAGGGCAGGCAAACTGGTCGACTTCATTTAAATAAACAAATAAAAAATAAGATAAACTCTCAGGAATAGATAAATAATAACAAAAAAATTGTAAAGTGGAGAAAGCGAGAGCGCGCGAATGCACTCAAGCAAACACAAACAGCACAGCACGATGCGTATTTTTTTTTAATTGACAAAATAAATCAAAAATAAATCAAAAATAAAAATAAGTGGAAAAGGCGAGAGTGCGCGAGCACACAGGAGCAAAGACAAGCAGCGCAGCTTGATGCGTAGTAAAAAAAATAATAAATAGACAACTGGTCGACCTCATTAGAAATAAAAACCCAAAAGATTGGATAGACAAACAAACAAACACATAAATGTGGAGAGAAGGGCAGTGCGCGCAGGAGCAAAGGTAAACAGCAGACAGACCTGAATCCTTATCTTTACAAGGTCGACCTCAGAACTTTGTTCAGTTTGTCTCGGTGACGGATAATGGAAGGAAGGGCAGGCAACTGGTCGACTTCATTTAAATAAACAAATAAAAAATAAGATAAACTCTCAGGAATAGATAAATAATAACAAAAAAATTGTAAAGTGCACAAAGCGAGAGCGCGCGAAAGCACTCAACAAACACAAACAGCACAGCACGATGCGTATTTTTTTAAATTGACAAAATAAATCAAAAATAAATCCAAAATAAAAATAAGTGGAAAAGGCGAGAGTGCGCGAGCACACAGGAGCAAAGACAAGCAGCGCAGCTTGTTGCGTAGTAAAAAAAATAATAAATAGAAAACTGGTCGACCTCATTAGAAATAAAAACCCATAAGATTAGATAGACAAACAAACAAACACATAAATGTGGAGAGAAGGGCAGTGCGCGCAGGAGCAAAGGTAAACAGCAGACAGACCTGTATCCTTATCTTTACAAGGTCGACCTCAGAACTTTGTTCAGTTTGTCTCGGTGACGGATAATAGAAGGAAGGGCACGCAACTGGTCGACTTCATTTAAATAAACAAATAAAAAATAAGATAAACTCTCAGGAATAGATAAATAATAACAAAAAAATTGTAAAGTGGAGAAAGCGAGAGCGCGCGAATGCACTCAAGCAAACACAAACAGCACAGCACGATGCGTATTTTTTTTAAATTGACAAAATAAATCAAAAATAAATCAAAAATAAAAATAAGTGGAAAAGGCGAGAGTGCGCGAGCACACAGGAGCAAAGACAAGCAGCGCAGCTTGATGCGTAGTAAAAAAAATAATAAATAGACAACTGGTCGACCTCATTAGAAATAAAAACCGAAAAGATTAGATAGACAAACCAACAAACACATAAATGTGGAGAGAAGGGAAGTGAGCGCAGGAGCAAAGGTAAACAGCAGACAGACCTGAATACTTATCTTTACAAGGTCGACCTCAGAACTTTGTTCAGTTTTTCTCGGTTACGGATAATGGAAGGAAGGGCAGGCAACTGGTCGACTTCATTTAAATAAACAAATAAAATATAATATAAACTCTCAGGAATAGATAAATAATAACAAAAAAATTGTAAAGTGGAGAAAGCGAGGAGCGCGGGGAATGCACTCAAGCAAACACAAACAGCACAGCAGGATGCGTATTTTTTTTAAAAAATTGACAAAATAAATCAAAAATAAATCAAAAATAAAAATAAGTGGAAAAGGCGAGAGTGCGCGAGCACACAGGAGCAAAGACAAGCAGCGCAGCTTGATGCGTATTAAAAAAAATAATAAATAGACAACTGGTCGACCTCATTAGAAATAAAAACCCAAAAGATTAGATAGACAAACAAACAAACACATAAATGTGGAGAGAAGGGGCAGTGCGGGCAGGAGCAAATGTAAACAGCAGACAGACCTGAATCCTTATCTTTACAAGGTCGACCTCAGAACTTTGTTCAGTTTGTCACGGGTGACGGATAATGGAAGGAAGGGCAGGCAACTGGTCGACTTCATTTAAATAAACAAATAAAAAATAAGATAAACTCTGAGGAATAGATAAATAATAACAAAAAAATTGTAAAGTGCACAAAGCGAGAGCGCGCGAAAGCACTCAAGCAAACACAAACAGCACAGCACGATGCGTATTTTTTTTTATTGAGAAAATAAATCAAAAATAAATCAAAAATAAAAATAAGTGGAAAAGGCGAGAGTGCGCGAGCACACAGGAGCAAAGACAAGCAGCGCAGCTGGACGCGTAGTAAAAAAAATAATAAATAGACAACTGGTCGACCTCATTAGAAATAAAAACCCAAAAGATTAGATAGACAAACCAACTAACACATAAATGTGGAGAGAAGGGCAGTGCGGGCAGGAGCAAAGGTAAACAGCAGACAGACCTGAATCCTTATCTTTACAAGGTCGACCTCAGAACTTTGTTCAGTTTTTTCTCGGTGACGGATAATGGAAGGAAGGGCAGGCAACTGGTGGACTTCATTTAAATAAACAAATAAAAAATAATATAAACTCTCAGGAATAGATAAATAATAACAAAAAAATTGTAAAGTGGAGAAAGCGAGAGCGCGCGAATGCACTCAAGCAAACACAAACGGCACAGCAGGATGCGTATTTTTTTAAAAAATTGACAAAATAAATCAAAAATAAATCAAAAATAAAAATCAGTGGAAAAGGCGAGAGTGCGCGAGCACACAGGAGCAAGGCAAGCAGCGCAGCTTGATGCGTAGTAAAAAAAATAATAAATAGACAACTGGTCGACCTCATTAGAAATAAAAACCCAAAAGATTAGATAGACAAACAAACAAACACATAAATGTGCAGAGAATGGCAGTGAGCGCAGGAGCAAATGTAAACAGCAGACAGACCTGAATCCTTATCTTTACAAGGTCGACCTCAGAACTTTGTTCAGTTTGTCTCGGTGACGGATAATGGAAGGAAGGGCAGGCAACTGGTCGACTTCATTTAAATAAACAAATAAAAAATAAGATAAACTCTCAGGAATAGATAAATAATAACAAAAAAATTGTAAAGTGCACAAAGCGAGAGCGCGCGAAAGCACTCAAGCAAACACAAACAGCACAGCACGATGCGTATTTTTTTTTAATTGAGAAAATAAATCAAAAATAGTTCAAAAATAAAAATAAGTGGAAAAGGCGAGAGTGCGCGAGCACACAGGAGCAAAGACAAGCAGCGCAGCTTGATGCGTAGTAAAAAAAATAATAAATAGACAACTGGTCGACCTCATTAGAAATAAAAACCCAAAAGATTAGATAGACAAACAAACAAACACATAAATGTGGAGAGAAGGGCAGTGTGCGCAGGAGCAAAGGTAAACAGCAGACAGACCTGAATCCTTATCTTTACAAGGTCGACCTCAGAACTTTGTTCAGTTTGTCTCGGTGACGGATAATGGAAGGAAGGGCAGGCAACTGGTCGACTTCATTTAAATAAACAAATAAAAATTAAGATAAACTCTCAGGAATAGATAAATAATAACAAAAAAATTGTAAAGTGCAGAAAGTGAGAGCGCGCGAATGCACTCAAGCAAACACAAACAGCACAGCACGATGTGTATTTTTTTAAAAAATTGACAAAATAAATAAAAAATAAATCAAAAATAAAAATAAGTGGAAAAGGCGAGAGGTGCGCGAGCACACAGGAGCAAAGACAAGCAGCGCAGCTTGATGCGTAGTAAAAAAAATAATAAATAGACAACTGGTCGACCTCATTAGAAATAAAAACCCAAAAGATTAGATAAACAAACCAACAAACACATAAATGTGGAGAGAAGGGCAGTGCGGGCAGGAGCAAAGGTAAACAGCAGAAAGACCTGAATCCTTATCTTTACAAGGTCGACCTCAGAACTTTGTTCAGTTTTTCTTGGTGACGGATAATGGAAGGAAGGGCAGGCAACTGGTCTACTTCATTTAAATAAACAAATAAAAATAATATAAACTCTCAGGAATAGATAAATAATAACAAAAAAATTGTAAAGTGGAGAAAAGCGAGAGCGCGCGAATGCACTCAAGCAAACACAAACAGCACAGCACGATGGGTATTTTTTTTAAAAATTGACAAAATAAATCAAAAATAAATCAAAAATAAAAATAAGTGGAAAAGGCGAAGTGCGCGAGCACACAGGAGCAAAGAGAAGCAGCGCAGCTTGATGCGTAGTAAAAAAAATAATAAATAGACAACTGGTCGACCTCATTAGAAATAAAAACCCAAAAGATTAGATAGACAAACAAACAAACACATAAATGTGGAGAGAAGGGCAGTGAGCGCAGGAGCAAAGGTAAACAGCAGACAGACCTGAATCCTTATCTTTACAAGGTCGACCTCAGAATTTTGTTCAGTTTGTCCTCGGTGACGGATAATGGAAGGAAGGGCAGGCAACTGGTCGACTTCATTTAAATAAACAAATGAAAAATGAGATAAACTCTCAGGAATAGATAAATAATAACAAAAAAATTGTAAAGTGGAGAAAGCGAGAGCGCGCGAATGCACTCAAGCAAACACAAACAGCACAGCACGATGCGTATTTTTTTTTAAATTGACAAAATAAATCAAAAATAAATCAAAAATAAAAATAAGTGGAAAAGGCGAGAGTGCGCGAGCACACAGGAGCAAAGACAAGCAGCGCAGCTTGATGCGTAGTAAAAAGAATAATAAATAGACAACTGGTCGACCTCATTAGAAATAAAAACCCAAAAGATTAGATAGACAAACAAACAAACACATAAATGTGGAGAGAAGGGCAGTGCGCGCAGGAGCAAAGGTAAACAGCAGACAGACCTGAATCCTTATCTTTACAAGGTCGACCTCAGAACTTTGTTCAGTTTGTCTCGGTGACGGATAATGGAAGGAAGGGCAGGCAACTGGTCGACTTCATTTAAATAAACAAATAAAAATTAAGATAAACTCTCAGGAATAGATAAATAATAACAAAAAAAATTGTAAAGTGGAGAAAGCGGAGGAGCGCGCGAATGCACTCAAGCAAACACAAACAGCACAGCACGATGCGTATTTTTTTTTTAAATTGACAAAATAAATCAAAAATAAAAATAAGTGGAAAAGGCGAGAGGTGCGCGAGCACACAGGAGCAAAGACAAGCAGCGCAGCTTGACGCGTAGTAAAAAAATTAATAAATAGACAACTGGTCGACCTCATTAGAAATAAAAACCCAAAAGATTAGATAGACAAACCAACTAACACATAAATGTGGAGAGAAGGGCAGTGCGGGCAGGAGCAAAGGCAAACAGCAGACAGACCTGAATCCTTATCTTTACAAGGTCGACCTCAGAACTTTGTTCAGTTTGTCTCGGTGACGGATAATGGAAGGAAGGGCAGGCAACTGGTCGACTTCATTTAAATAAACAAATAAAAAATAAGATAAACTCTCAGGAATAGATAAATAATAACAAAAAAATTGTAAAGTGGAGAAAGCGAGAGGCGCGCGAATGCACTCAAGCAAACACAAACAGCACAGCACGATGCGTATTTTTTTTAAATTGACAAAATAAATCAAAATAAATCAAAAATAAAAATAAGTGGAAAAGGCGAGAGTGCGCGAGCACACAGGAGCAAAGACAAGCAGCGCAGCTTGATGCGTAGTAAAAAAAAATAATAAATAGACAACTGGTCGACCTCATTAGAAATAAAAACCCAAAAGATTGGATAGACAAACAAACAAACACATAAATGTGGAGAGAAGGGCAGTGCGCGCAGGAGCAAAGGTAAACAGCAGACAGACCTGAATCCTTATCTTTACAAGGTCGACCTCAGAACTTTGTTCAGTTTTGTCTCGGTGACGGATAATGGAAGGAAGGGCAGGCAACTGGTCGACTTCATTTAAATAAACAAATAAAAAATAAGATAAACTCTCAGGAATAGATAAATAATAACAAAAAAATTGTAAAGTGCACAAAGCGAGAGCGCGCGAAAGCACTCAACAAACACAAACAGCACAGCACGATGCGTATTTTTTTTAAATTGACAAAATAAATCAAAAATAAATCCAAAATAAAAATAAGTGGAAAAGGCGGAGAGTGCGCGAGCACACAGGAGCAAAGACAAGCAGCGCAGCTTGTTGCGTAGTAAAAAAAATTATAAATAGAAAACTGGTCGACCTCATTAGAAATAAAAACCCAAAAAGATTAGATAGACAAACAAACAAACACATAAATGTGGAGAGAAGGGCAGTGCGCGCAGGAGCAAAGGTAAACAGCAGACAGACCTGAATCCTTATCTTTACAAGGTCGACCTCAGAACTTTGTTCAGTTTGTCTCGGTGACGGATAATAGAAGGAAGGGCAGGCAACTGGTCGACTTCATTTAAATAAACAAATAAAAAATAAGATAAACTCTCAGGAATAGATAAATATAACAAAAAAATTGTAAAGTGGAGAAAGCGAGAGCGCGCGAATGCACTCAAGCAAACACAAACAGCACAGCACGATGCGTATTTTTTTTAAATTGACAAAATAAATCAAAAATAAATCAAAAATAAAAATAAGTGGAAAAGGCGAGAGTGCGCGAGCACACAGGAGCAAAGACAAGCAGCGCAGCTTGATGCGTAGTAAAAAAAAATAATAAATAGACAACTGGTCGACCTCATTAGAAATAAAAACCGAAAAGATTAGATAGACAAACCAACAAACACATAAATGTGGAGAGAAGGGAAGTGAGCGCAGGAGCAAAGGTAAACAGCAGACAGACCTGAATACTTATCTTTTACAAGGTCGACCTCAGAACTTTGTTCAGTTTTTCTCGGTTAGGATAATGGAAGGAAGGGCAGGCAACTGGTCGACTTCATTTAAATAAACAAATAAAATATAATATAAACTCTCAGGAATAGATAAATAATAACAAAAAAATTGTAAAGTGGAGAAAGCGAGGAGCGCGGGAATGCACTCAAGCAAACACAAACAGCACAGAGGATGCGTATTTTTTTAAAAAATTGACAAAATAAATCAAAAATAAATCAAAAATAAAAATAAGTGGAAAAGGCGAGAGTGCGCGAGCACACAGGAGCAAAGACAAGCAGCGCAGCTTGATGCGTATTAAAAAAATAATAAATAGACAACTGGTCGACCTCATTAGAAATAAAAACCCAAAAGATTAGATAGACAAACAAACAAACACATAAATGTGGAGAGAAGGGCAGTGCGGGCAGGAGCAAATGTAAACAGCAGACAGACCTGAATCCTTTATCTTTACAAGGTCGACCTCAGAACTTTGTTCAGTTTGTCTCGGTGACGGATAATGGAAGGAAGGGCAGCCAACTGGTCGACTTCATTTAAATAAACAAATAAAAAATTAAGATAAACTCTGAGGAATAGATAAATAATAACAAAAAAATTGTAAAGTGCACAAAGCGAGAGCGCGCGAAAGCACTCAAGCAAACACAAACAGCACAGCACGATGCGTATTTTTTTTTTATTGAGAAAATAAATCAAAAATAATCAAAAATAAAAATAAGTGGAAAAGGCGAGAGTGCGCGAGCACACAGGAGCAAAGACAAGCAGCGCAGCTGGACGCGTAGTAAAAAAAATAATAAATAGACAACTGGTCGACCTCATTAGAAATAAAAACCCAAAAGATTAGATAGACAAACCAACTAACACATAAATGTGGAGAGAAGGGCAGTGCGGGCAGGAGCAAAGGTAAACAGCAGACAGACCTGAATCCTTATCTTTACAAGGTCGACCTCAGAAACTTTGTTCAGTTTTTCTCGGTGCGGATAATGGAAGGAAGGGCAGGCAACTGGTGGACTTCATTTAAATAAACAAATAAAAAATAATATAAACTCTCAGGAATAGATAAATAATAACAAAAAAATTGTAAAGTGGAGAAAGCGAGAGCGCGCGAATGCACTCAAGCAAACACAAACGGCACAGCAGGATGCGTATTTTTTTAAAAAATTGACAAAATAAATCAAAAATAAATCAAAAATAAAAATCAGTGGAAAAGGCGAGAGTGCGCGAGCACACAGGAGCAAGGCAAGCAGCGCAGCTTGATGCGTAGTAAAAAAAATAATAAATAGACAACTGGTCGACCTCATTAGAAATAAAAACCCAAAAGATTAGATAGACAAACAAACAAACACATAAATGTGCAGAGAATGGCAGTGAGCGCAGGAGCAAATGTAAACAGCAGACAGACCTGAATCCTTATCTTTACAGGTCGACCTCAGAACTTTGTTCAGTTTGTCTCGGTGACGGATAATGAAGGAAGGGCAGGCAACTGGTCGACTTCATTTAAATAAACAAATAAAAAATAAGATAAACTCTCAGGAATAGATAAATAATAACAAAAAAATTGTAAAGTGGAGAAAGCGAGAGCGCGCGAATGCACTCAAGCAAACACAAACAGCACAGCACGATGCGTATTTTTTTTAAATTGGACAAAATAAATCAAAAATAAATCAAAAATAAAATAAGTGGAAAAGGCGAGAGTGCGCGAGCACACAGGAGCAAAGACAAGCAGCGCAGCTTGACGCGTAGTAAAAAAAAATAATAAATAGACAACTCTTCGACCTCATTAGAAATAAAAACCCAAAAGATTAGATAGACAAACCAACAAACACATAAATGTGGAGAGAAGGGCAGTGAGCGCAGGAGCAAAGGTAAACAGCAGACAGACCTGAATCCTTATCTTTACAAGGTCGACCTCAGAACTTTGTTCAGTTTTTCTTGGTGACGGATAATGGAAGGAAGGGCAGGCAACTGGTCGACTTCATTTAAATAAACAAATAAAAAATAATATAAACTCTCAGGAATAGATAAATAATAACAAAAAAATTGTAAACTGGAGAAAGCGAGAGCGCGGGAATGCACTCAAGCAAACACAAACAGCACAGCAGGATGCGTATTTTTTTAAAAAATTGACAAAATAAATCAAAAATAAATCAAAAATAAAAATAAGTGGAAAAGGCGAGAGTGCGCGAGCACACAGGAGCAAAGACAAGCAGCGCAGCTTGATGCGTAGTAAAAAAAATAATAAATAGACAACTGGTCGACCCTCATTAGAAATAAAAACCGAAAAGATTAGATAGACAAACCAACAAACACATAAATGTGGAGAGAAGGGCAGTGCGGGCAGGAGCAAAGGTAAACAGCAGACAGACCTGAATACTTATCTTTACAAGGTCGACCTCAGAACTTTGTTCAGTTTTTCTCGGTGACGGATAATGGAAGGAAGGGCAGGCAACTGGTCGACTTCATTTAAATAAACAAATAAAAATATAATATAAACTCTCAGGAATAGATAAATAATAACAAAAAAATTGTAAAGTGGAGAAAGCGAGAGCGCGGGGGGAAATGCACTCAAGCAAACACAAACAGCACAGCAGGATGCGTATTTTTTTAAAAAATTGAGAAAATAAATCAAAAATAAATCAAAAATAAAAATAAGTGGAAAAGGCGAGAGTGCGCGAGCACACAGGAGCAAAGACCAAGCAGCGCAGGTTGATGCGTATTAAAAAAAATAATAAATAGACAACTGGTCGACCTCATTAGAAATAAAAACCCAAAAGATTAGATAGACAAACAAACAAACACATAAATGTGGAGAGAAGGGCAGTGCGGGCAGGAGCAAATGTAAACAGCAGACAGACCCTGAATCCTTATCTTTACAAGGTCGACCTCAGAACTTTGTTCAGTTTGTCTCGGTGAAGGATAATGGAAGGAAGGGCAGGCAACTGGTCGACTTCATTTAAATAAACAAATAAAAAATAAGATAAACTCTCAGGAATAGATAAATAATAACAAAAAAATTGTAAAGTGGAGAAATCGAGAGCGCAAATGCACTCAATCAAACACAAACGGCACAGCACGATGCGTATTTTTTTTATATTGACAAAATAAATCAAAAATAAATAAAAAATAACAATAAGTGGAAAAGGCGAGAGTGCGCGAGCACACAGGAGCAAAGACAAGCAGTGCAGCTTGATGCGTAGTAAAAAAAAATAATAAATAGACAACTGGTCGACCTCATTAGAAATAAAAACCCAAAAGATTAGATAGACTAACAAACAAACACATAAATGTGGAGAGAAGGGCAGTGCGCAGGAGCAAAGGTAAACAGCAGACAGACCTGAATCCTTATCTTTACAAGGTCGACCTCAGAACTTTGTTCAGTTTGTCTCGGGTGACGGATAATGGAAGGGAGGCAGGCAACTGGTCGACTTCATTTAAATAAACAAATAAAAATAAGATAAACTCTCAGGAATAGATAAATAATATGCAAAAAATTGTTAAAGTGGAGGAAAGCGAGAGGCGCGAATGCACTCAAGCAAACACAAAAAGCACAGCACGATGCGTTATTTTTTTTAAATTGGCAAAATAAATAAAAAATAAATAAAAAATAACAATAAGTGGAAAAGGCGAGAGTGCGCGAGCACACAGGAGGCAAAGACAAGCAGCACAGCTTGATGCGTAGTAAAAAGAATAATACATAGACAACTGGTCGACCTCATTAGAAATAAAAACCCAAAAGATTAGATAGACAAACAAACAAACACATAAATGTGGAGAGAAGGGCAGTGCGCGCAGGAGCAAAGGTAAACAGCAGACAGACCTGAATCCTTATCTTTACAAGGTCGACCTCAGAACTTTGTTCAGTTTGTCTCGGTGACGGATAATGGAAGGAAGGGCAGGCAACTGGTCGACTTCATTTAAATAAACAAATAAAAATTAAGATAAACTCTCAGGAATAGATAAATAATAACAAAAAAATTGTAAAGTGGAGAAAGCGAGAGCGTGCGAATGCACTCAAGCAAACACAAACAGCACAGCACGATGCGTATTTTTTTTTAAAAATTGACAAAATAAATCAAAAATAAATCAAAAATAAAAATAAGTGGAAAAGCGAGAGTGCGCGAGCACACAGTAGCAAAGACAAGCAGCGAAGCTTGATGCGTAGTAAAGAAAATAATAAATAGACAACTGGTCTACCTCATTAGAAAAAAAACCCAAAAGATTAGATAGACAAACAAACAAACACATAAATGTGGAGAGAAGGGCAGTGCACGCAGGAGCAGAGGTAAACAGCAGACAGACCTGAATCCTTATCTTTACAAGGTCGACCTCAGAACTTTGTTCAGTTTGTCTCGGTGACGGATAATGGAAGGAAGGGCAGGCAACTGGTCGACTTCATTTAAATAAACAAATAAAATATAAGATAAACTCTCAGGGAATAGATAAATAATAACAAAAAAATTGTAAAGTGGAGGAAAGCGAGAGCGCGCGAATGCACTCAAGCAAACACAAACAGCACAGCACGATGCGTATTTTTTTTAAAATTGACAAAATAAATCAAAAATAAATCAAAAATAAAAATAAGTGGAAAAAGGCGAGTGTGCGCGAGCACACAGGAGCAAAGACAAGCAGCGAAGCTTTATGCGTAGTAAAGAAAATAATAAATAGACAACTGGTCGACCTCATTAGAAAAAAAACCCAAAAGATTAGATAGACAAACAAACAAACACATAAATGTGGAGAGAAGGGCAGTGCGCGCAGGAGCAAAGGTAAACAGCAGACAGACCTGAATCCTTATCTTTACAAGGTCGACCTCAGAACTTTGTTCAGTTTGTCTCGGTGACGGATAATGGAAGGAAGGGCAGGCAACT
>NW_025960405.1:0-29736 GCF_023159225.1 Perognathus longimembris pacificus
AAATCTGATTGGCTCAGGGTTCGATTCTAAAATGGGGTTCACGTGGTGGGGCCTGACTTCAAAGTCTGGCACCTCATTTCCCCCTTTTTCTTTTTGGTACCTTGGGAGCCAATCATGGCTCCATTCTGTCCATTTCAATGGCTTGCATGTCTAGGGGATGATATAGAGGTAAGGCATGGGCCAGTAAGGCCAAAAGTAGTATCCAAAAATAACTCTGGTCCCTCGGTTTTAAAGGGGGGCTGATGGGTGAAGATCATCCATCTTCTGTAATTTCTTCAGGCTGACTCAGGGGCGTTGACCTTACCTAGCCAGGAACCTATAACCTTAGTCTACTTTACCAAGGGACTGCAGGATTCACCTCACTTTGGAGTGAGCTGCCAAAATAACATTAACACTAGCCAGGGTAGTAAGGAAAGAAGGCAAAAAGAAAACTATAACAATATTCAGTCTAACTTTCTTTTCTTGAGGCAAAGGCGAAGCGGCTGAGTTGGGTGCTTGGAGACCTCCCATGTTCCACCACGGTAGTTGTCATCCAGGGCAAAGGGGTCAGCTGGCCTGGTGTGGAAGCAATGAACCCAAGTGGCGATGCCGTCTAGGGTTCCTTCCACTGTGGTTCTTAGGATTTCAGTCCCCTGGTCTGAATAAATGGGGGGTAGGGACAGAAGCAGAATCATATCTTTTAGAGTCCAATTCATTTTCTCTACCTGTCCTGCACTCTGGGGTCTATAAGCACAATGCAATTTCCAATCCGTCCCCAGTGCTGCAGCTATTCCCTGACTTACTTTTGAGACGAAAGCCTGTCCGTTGTCTGACCCAATGGTGGATGGGAAGCCATACCTGGGTAGGATTTCTTCCAGGATCTTCTTAGCCACTACATTCGCAGTCTCATGCTTTGTTGGATATGCTTCAACCCATCCTGAAAAGGTGTCTACAAAAACTAGCAAATATTTGTAATTTCTGTGAAATCTACTTCCCAATACACACCTGGCCTATTCCCACAGAGGCGAGCTCCTTTAGTAATCTGTTGATTGGGGGCATTGGCAAGCTGACATGCCTTTAACAGATCTCAATAAGGACACAACACAATCTCAGGTCTACAAGCTTTCTTTCCTAAACAGATGTATCAACTTAAAATTCTTACTGCCAGTCAGGGCTTTGAGTAAATGCGGGGGGTGAGATTTTAATCTATCGTCTCATTTAACAAACTTACCCTTACCAACCACTATCACATATGACTGGCAAATTCCTGCCCAGTAGACAGACATGGGCACTGGAAAGGCATGCTTATGAACTATTCTTATAGGACTTCCCGGCTTTAACTTTTGAAAGGCCAACAGTAGTGACTCTAGGATCTGACACCATCTCTGCCATCCAAGCAGTGGCTTACTGCCTCTGGATGCTCCATCACTTTTGTCCCAGGAGGAGTGACTTTCCACTGGACTTGGAGTCAGGGCCTGAGTGCTGTCCCTCAGCTCTCCAGCTCAAGACTAGCACCGTACCACTTTTGAGCTCCACACCACTCCGTTCCCAGCACTCTGCTGGCTGATTACAGACAAGTCTCTCACAGGGACCTTTCTTTGCCCGGGCTGGCTTCGAACCGCAGATTCAGATCAATGAGTCTTATAAGGGGCCACTTTACTCCAATTATAAGCAACAAGGTGGTCCACACAGAAGTAGTTTTTAAGCATGCTCTCTTACCTGGAACTTATTAAGGGTCAGTATTAGATCTTGACAAACTTGTAGGAATCACCTGTGCTTCTCTGTGGGCCTGCTGGAAACTGTTACAAAAAAACCTACAAAGAAGCTGGAATGGCAATTAAACATTTTGGTAGCCATAATTCTCCTTTTTTCACTTTGCAATAATTATTTAGGACAATTTTACTTCCAAATTTCTTCCAAAAGGCTACAAAAACAAAACAATTAATACAAAAGGAGGAAAACACACAGGCCTAAGAAAAGCTATGAGTTGGAGATCTCCCAAGCTGGCCCAAACCTCCTACAAGGGTGCAGAAGGAATGGACCCGAGTTGGCCCACAACCTCCTGCAAGGGTGCAGAAGGAGTGGACCCGAGTTGGCCCACAACCTCCTGCCAGATAAGCAGAAGGAGCAGACCCAAGTACAAGGTGGGCGGGTTGAGTCTCATTTAGGAGGCCCTCCTGGTCAGTTCCGGCCAAAAACCAAACTGACTCGCGCCCTACAAATATAAGCAAAAGCAAAACAGACAGACAAATTACAGGACAAGACAAATGAACAGCGCTGTTTTCTTACCTTCAGAGTCTGGGATCTCGGGGTCTCCAGGGCTATCCCGGACGAAACCCCAAATGTTGTGCAAAGACGCAAGACCACCCCCAAGGAGACCACCGAGATTCAGACACTCCGAAATGTAAAAGCAAGGCAAGGTTTTATTTAACGAGCTGCCAACTCGGGCCTCGTCCTACCTACAGACACAGCGGAGGTTAGGAGGAAGCCCCGAGCTGTGATTACACAGGGCTTATAAAGGCAAAGAACAAGGTTACAACAATCAGCTGTGCAAGCAAGATTAGAACACAGGTACAAATCTGATTGGCTCAGGGTTCGATTCTAAAATGGGGTTCACGTGGTGGGGCCTGACTTCAAAGTCTGGCACCTCATTACCAGTACAGTAACCATACCAGGAAGTACTTAATTTATTAAGATACTGCTTTTCTTAATCTCAGTGGAGATATTTACTGATAAACAGCTACCTACGCAGCTGGTTCATGTTGTTCATAAATGAGCTTTTATCTCTCTCCCCTCAGCACAAATCAGATTCTTCTGAGGAGTTCCCAGTACATTATCCTTTCCCCTGTGTAATTACCTTAACAAGCTCCAGCTGTTTTTATTCTCAGATGGTTTACTCCCTGATATACAGCTGCCTACCCCCTTCGTAAGTGCGGGTCCTAAATGAGATTTTTTCTCTGTTCCCTCACCAGAATCCAGATTCTTTTGGGGAGTTACCAGTACAGTAACCATACCAGGAGGTACTTAATTTATTAAGCTACTGCTTTTCTTAATCTCAGTGGAGATATTTACTGATAAACAGCTACCTATGCAGCATTTTCATGTCGTTCCTGAATGAGCTTTTATCTCTCTCCCCTCACCACTAATCAGAGTATTCTGAGGAGTTCCCAGTACATTATCCTTTCCCCTGTGTAATTACCTTAACAAGCTCCAGCTGTTTTTATTCTCAGAAGGGATACTCCCTGATAAACAGCTGCCTACCCCCTTCGTAAGTGCAGGTCCTAAATGAGCTTATTTCTCTGTTAGCTCACCACAATCCAGATTCTTTTGGGGAGTTACAGGTACAATAACCATACCAGGAAGTACTTAACTTATTAAGCTACTGCTTTTCTTAATCTCAGTGGAGATATTTACTGATAAACAGCTACCTACGCAGCATGTTCATGTCGTTCCTAAATGAGCTTTTATCTCTCTCCCCTCACCACAAATCAGATTCTTCTGAGGAGTTCCCAGTACATTATCCTTTCCCCTGTGTAATTACCTTAACGAGCTCCAGCTGTTTTTATTCTCAGAAGGTTTACTCCGTGATATACTGCTGCCTACCCCTTTGTAAGTGCAGGTACTAAATGAGCTATTTCTCTGTTCCCTCACCACAATCCAGATTCTTTTGGGGAGTTACCAGTACAGTAACCATACCAGGAAGTACTTAATTTATTAAGCTACTGCTTTTCTTAATCTCAGTGGAGATATTTACTGATAAACAGCTACCTACGCAGCATGTTCATGTCGTTCCTAAATGAGCTTTTATCTCTCTCCCCTCACCACAAATCAGATTCTTCTGAGGAGTTCCCAGTACATTATCCTTTCCCCTGTGTAATTACCTTAACAAGCTCCAGCTGTTTTTATTCTCAGAAGGTTTACTCCCTGATATACAGCTGCCTACCCCCTTCGTAAGTGCAGGTCCTAAATGAGCTTTTTTCTCTGTTCCCTCAAAACAATCCAGATTCGTTTGGGGAGTTAGCAGTACAGTAACCATACCAGGTAGTACTTAATTTATTAAGCTACTGCTTTTCTTAATCTCAGTGGAGATATTTACTGATAAACAGCTACCTACGCAGCATGTTCATGTCGTTCCTAAATGAGCTTTTATCTCTCTCCCCTCACCACAAATCAGATTCTTCTGAGGAGTTCCCAGTACATTATCCTTTCCCCTGTGTAATTACCTTAACAAGCTCCAGCTGTTTTTATTCTCAGAAGGTTTACTCCCTGATATACAGCCGCCTAAACCCTTTGTAAGTGCAGGTCCTAAATGAGCTTTTTTCTCTATTCCCTCACCACAATCCAGATTCTTTTGGGGAGTTACCAGTACAGTAACCATACCAGGAAGTACTTAATTTATTAAGCTACTGCTTTTCTTAATCTCAGTGGAGATATTTACTGATAAACAGCTACCTACGCAGCATGTTCATGTCGTTCCTAAATGAGCTTTTATCTCTCTCCCCTCACCACAAATCAGATTCTTCTGAGGAGTTCCCAGTACATTATCCTTTCCCCTGTGTAATTACCTTAACAAGCTCCAGCTGTTTTTATTCTCAGAAGGTTTACTCCCTGATATACAGCTGCCTACCCCCTTCGTAAGTGCAGGTCCTAAATGAGCTTTTTTCTCTGTTCCCTCAAAACAATCCAGATTCGTTTGGGGAGTTAGCAGTACAGTAACCATACCAGGTAGTACTTAATTTATTAAGCTACTGCTTTTCTTAATCTCAGTGGAGATATTTACTGATAAACAGCTACCTACGCAGCATGTTCATGTCGTTCCTAAATGAGCTTTTATCTCTCTCCCCTCACCACAAATCAGATTCTTCTGAGGAGTTCCCAGTACATTATCCTTTCCCCTGTGTAATTACCTTAACAAGCTCCAGCTGTTTTTATTCTCAGAAGGTTTACTCCCTGATATACAGCCGCCTAAACCCTTTGTAAGTGCAGGTCCTAAATGAGCTTTTTTCTCTATTCCCTCACCACAATCCAGATTCTTTTGGGGAGTTACCAGTACAGTAACCATACCAGGAAGTACTTAATTTATTAAGCTACTGCTTTTCTTAATCTCAGTGGAGATATTTACTGATAAACAGCTACCTACGCAGCATGTTCATGTCGTTCCTAAATGAGCTTTTATCTCTCTCCCCTCACCACAAATCAGATTCTTCTGAGGAGTTCCCAGTACATTATCCTTTCCCCTGTGTAATTACCTTAACAAGCTCCAGCTGTTTTTATTCTCAAAAATTTTACTCCCTGATATGCAGCTGCCTACCCCCTTCTAAGTGCAGGTCCTAAATCAGCTTTTTTCTCTGTTCCCACACCACAATCCTGATTCTTTTGGGGAGTTACCAGTACAGTATCCATACCAGGAAGTACTTAATTTATTAAGCTACTGCTTTTCTTAATCTCAGTGGAGATATTTACTGATAAACAGCTACCTACGCAGCATGTTCATGTCGTTCCTAAATGAGCATTTTTCTCTCTCCCCTCACCACAAATCAGATTCTTCTGAGGAGTTCCCAGTACATTATCCTTTCCCCTGTGTAATTACCTTAACAAGCTCCAGCTGTTTTTATTCTCAGAAGGTTTACTCCCTGATATACAGCTGCCTACCCCCTTCGTAAGTGCAGGTCCTAAATGAGCTTTTTTCTCTGTTCCCTCACCACAATCCAGATTCTTTTGGGGAGTTACCAGTACAGTAACCATACCAGGAAGTACTTAATTTATTAAGCTACTGCTTTTCTTAATCTTAGTGGAGATATTTACTGATAAACAGCTACCTACGCAGCATGTTCATGTCGTCCCTAAATGAGCTTTTATCTCTCTCCCCTCACCCCAAATCAGATTCTTCTGAGGATTTCCCAGTGCATTATCCTTTCCCCTTTGTAATTACCTTAACAAGCTCCAGCTGTTTTTATTCTCAGAAGGTTTACTCCCTGATATACAGCTGCCTACCCCCTTCGTAAGTGCAGGTCCTAAATGAGCTTTTTTCTCTGTTCCCTGCACACAATCCAGATTGTTTTGGGGAGTTACCAGTACAGTAACCATACCAGGAAGTACTTAATTTATTAAGCTACTGCTTTTCTTAATCTCAGTGGAGATAATTACTGATAAACAGCTACTTACACAGCATGTTCATGTCGTTCCTAAATGAGCTTTTATCTCTCTCCCCTCACCACAAATCAGATTCTTCTGAGGAGTTCCAAGTACATTATCCTTTCCCCTGTGTAATTACCTTAACAAGCTCCAGCTGTTTTTATTCTCAGAAGGTTTACTCCCTGATATACAGCTGCCTACCCCCTTCGTAAGTGCAGGTCCTAAATGAGCTTTTTTCTCTGTTCCCTCACCACAATCCACATTCTTTTGGGGAGTTACCAGTACAGTAACCATACCAGGAAGTACTTAATTTATTAAGCTACTGCTTTTCTTAATCTCAGTGGAGATATTTACTGATAAACAGCTACCTACGCAGCATGTTCATGTCGTTCCTAAATGAGCTTTTATCTCTCTCCCCTCACCACAAATCAGATTCTTCTGAGGAGTTCCCAGTACATTATCCTTTCCCCTGTGTAATTACCTTAACAAGCTCCAGCTGTTTTTATTCTCAGAAGGTTTACTCCCTGATATACAGCTGCCTACCCCCTTCGTAAGTGCAGGTCCTAAATGAGCTTTTTTCTCTGTTCCCTCAAAACAATCCAGATTCGTTTGGGGAGTTAGCAGTACAGTAACCATACCAGGTAGTACTTAATTTATTAAGCTACTGCTTTTCTTAATCTCAGTGGAGATATTTACTGATAAACAGCTACCTACGCAGCATGTTCATGTCGTTCCTAAATGAGCTTTTATCTCTCTCCCCTCACCACAAATCAGATTCTTCTGAGGAGTTCCCAGTACATTATCCTTTCCCCTGTGTAATTACCTTAACAAGCTCCAGCTGTTTTTATTCTCAGAAGGTTTACTCCCTGATATACAGCCGCCTAAACCCTTTGTAAGTGCAGGTCCTAAATGAGCTTTTTTCTCTATTCCCTCACCACAATCCAGATTCTTTTGGGGAGTTACCAGTACAGTAACCATACCAGGAAGTACTTAATTTATTAAGCTACTGCTTTTCTTAATCTCAGTGGAGATATTTACTGATAAACAGCTACCTACGCAGCATGTTCATGTCGTTCCTAAATGAGCTTTTATCTCTCTCCCCTCACCACAAATCAGATTCTTCTGAGGAGTTCCCAGTACATTATCCTTTCCCCTGTGTAATTACCTTAACAAGCTCCAGCTGTTTTTATTTTCAGAAGGTTTACTCCCTGATATACAGCTGCCTACCCCCTTCGTAAGTGCAGGTCCTAAATGAGCTTTTTTCTCTGTTCCCTCAAAACAATCCAGATTCGTTTGGGGAGTTAGCAGTACAGTAACCATACCAGGTAGTACTTAATTTATTAAGCTACTGCTTTTCTTAATCTCAGTGGAGATATTTACTGATAAACAGCTACCTACGCAGCATGTTCATGTCGTTCCTAAATGAGCTTTTATCTCTCTCCCCTCACCACAAATCAGATTCTTCTGAGGAGTTCCCAGTACATTATCCTTTCCCCTGTGTAATTACCTTAACAAGCTCCAGCTGTTTTTATTCTCAGAAGGTTTACTCCCTGATATACAGCTGCCTACCCCCTTCGTAAGTGCAGGTCCTAAATGAGCTTTTTTCTCTATTCCCTCACCACAATCCAGATTCTTTTGGGGAGTTACCAGTACAGTAACCATACCAGGAAGTACTTAATTTATTAAGCTACTGCTTTTCTTAATCTCAGTGGAGATATTTACTGATAAACAGCTACCTACGCAGCATGTTCATGTCGTTCCTAAATGAGCTTTTATCTCTCTCCCCTCACCACAAATCAGATTCTTCTGAGGAGTTCCTAGTACATTATCCTTTCCCCTGTGTAATTACCTTAACAAGCTCCAGCTGTTTTTATTCTCAAAAATTTTACTCCCTGATATGCAGCTGCCTACCCCCTTCTAAGTGCAGGTCCTAAATCAGCTTTTTTCTCTGTTCCCACACCACAATCCAGATTCTTTTGGGGAGTTACCAGTACAGTATCCATACCAGGAAGTACTTAATTTATTAAGCTACTGCTTTTCTTAATCTCAGTGGAGATATTTACTGATAAACAGCTACCTACGCAGCATGTTCATGTCGTTCCTAAATGAGCATTTATCTCTCTCCCCTCACCACAAATCAGATTCTTCTGAGGAGTTCCCAGTACATTATCCTTTCCCCTGTGTAATTACCTTAACAAGCTCCAGCTGTTTTTATTCTCAGAAGGTTTACTCCCTGATATACAGCTGCCTACCCCCTTCGTAAGTGCAGGTCCTAAATGAGCTTTTTTCTCTGTTCCCTCACCACAATCCAGATTCTTTTGGGGAGTTACCTGTACAGTAACCATACCAGGAAGTACTTACTTTATTAAGCTACTGCTTTTCTTAATCTTAGTGGAGATATTTACTGATAAACAGCTACCTACGCAGCATGTTCATGTCGTTCCTAAATGAGCTTTTATCTCTCTCCCCTCACCACAAATCAGATTCTTCTGAGGATTTCCCAGTGCATTATCCTTTCCCCTGTGTAATTACCTTAACAAGCTCCAGCTGTTTTTATTCTCAGAAGGTTTACTCCCTGATATACAGCTGCCTACCCCCTTCGTAAGTGCAGGTCCTAAATGAGCTTTTTTCTCTGTTCCCTGCACACAATCCAGATTGTTTTGGAGAGTTACCAGTACAGTAACCATACCAGGAAGTACTTAATTTATTAAGCTACTGCTTTTCTTAATCTCAGTGGAGATATTTACTGATAAACAGCTACTTACACAGCATGTTCATGTCGTTCCTAAATGAGCTTTTATCTCTCTCCCCTCACCACAAATCAGATTCTTCTGAGGAGTTCCAAGTACATTATCCTTTCCCCTGTGTAATTACCTTAACAAGCTCCAGCTGTTTTTATTCTCAGAAGGTTTACTCCCTGATATACAGCTGCCCACCCCCTTCGTAAGTGCAGGTCCTAAATGAGCTTTTTTCTCTGTTCCCTCACCACAATCCACATTCTTTTGGGGAGTTACCAGTACAGTAACCATACCAGGAAGTACTTAATTTATTAAGCTACTGCTTTTCTTAATCTCAGTGGAGATATTTACTGATAAACAGCTACCTACGCAGCATGTTCATGTCGTTCCTAAATGAGCTTTTATCTCTCTCCCCTCACCACAAATCAGATTCTTCTGAGGAGTTCCCAGTACATTACCCTTTCCCCTGTGTAATTACCTTAACACGGTACAGCTGTTTTTATTCTCAGAAGGTTTACTCCCTGATATACAGCTGCCTACCCCCTTCGTAAGTGCAGGTCCTAAATGAGCTTTTTTCTCTGTTCCCTCACTACAATCCAGATTCTTTTGGAGAGTTACCAGTACAGTAACCATACCAGGAAGTACTTAATTTATTAAGCTACTGCTTTTCTTAATCTCAGTGGAGATATGTACTGATAAACAGCTACCTATGCAGCATGTTCATGTCCTTCCTAAAATTGAGCTTTTATCTCTCTCCCCTCACCAAAAATCAGATTTTTCTGAGGAGTTCCCAGTACATTATCCTTTCCCCTGTGTAATTACCTTAACAAGCTCCAGCTGTTTTTATTCTCAGAAGGTTTACTCCCTGATATACAGCTGCCTAACCCCTTCGTAAGTGCAGGTCCTAAATGAGCTTTTTTCTCTGTTCCCTCACCACAATCCAGATTCTTTTGGGGAGTTACCAGTACAGTAACCATACAAGGAAATACTTAATTTATTAAGCTACTGCTTTTCTTAAACTCAGTGGAGATATTTACTGATAAACAGCTACCTACGCAGCATGTTCATGTCGTTCCTAAATGATCTTTTATCTCTCTCCCCTCACCACAAATCAGATTCTTCTGAATTGTTCCCAGTGCTTTATCCTTTCCCCTGTGTAATTACCTCAACAAGCTCCAGCTGTTTTTATTCTCAGAAGGTTTACTCCCTGATATACAGCTGCCTACCCCCTTCGTAAGTGCAGGTCCTAAATGAGCTTTTTTCTCTGTTCACCCACCACAATCAGGATTCTTTTGGGGAGTTATCAGTACAGTAACCTTACCAGGAAGTACTTAATTTATTAAGCTACTGCTTTTCTTAATCTCAGTGGAGATGTTTACTGATAAACAGCTACCTACGCAGCATGTTCATGTCTTTCCTAAATGAGTTTTTATCTCTCTCCCCTCAAAACAAATCAGATTCTTCTGAGGAGTTCCCAGTACATTATCCTTTCCCCTGTGTAATTACCTTAACAGTCTCCAGCTGTTTTTATCCTCTGAAGGTTTACTCCCTGATATACAGCTGCCTACCCCCTTCGTAAGTGCAGGTCCTAAATGAGCTTTTTTCTCTGTTCCCTCACCACAATCCAGATTCTTTTGCGGAGTTACCAGTACAGTAAACATACCAGGAAGTACTTAATTTTTTAAGCTACTGCTCTTCTTAATCTCAGTGGAGATATTTATTGATAAACAGCTACCTACGCAGCATGTTCATGTCGTTCCAAAATGAGCTTTTATCTCTCTCACCTCACCACAAATCAGATTCTTCTGCGGAGTTCCCAGTACATTATCCTTTCCCCTGTGTAATTACCTAAACAAGCTCCAGCTCTTTTTATTCTCAGAAGGTTTACTCCCTGATATACAGCTGCCTACCCCTTCGTATGTGCAAGTCCTAAATGAGCTTTTTTCTCTGTTCGCTCACCACAATCCAGATTCTTTCGGGGAGTTACCAGTACAGTAACCATAACAGGAAGTACTTAATTTTTTAAGCTACTGCTTTTCTTAAATTCAGTGGAGATAATTACTGATAAACAGCTACCTACGCAGCATGTTCATGTCGTTCTTAAATGAGCTTTTATCTCTCTCCCCTCACCACAATTCAAATTCTTCTGAGGAGTTCCCAGTACATTATCCTTTCCCCTGTGAAATTACCTTAACAAGCTCCAGCTGTTTTTATTCTCAGAATGTTTACTCCCTGATATACAACTGCCTACCCCCTTCGTAAGTGCAGGTCCTAAATGAGCTTTTTTCTCTGTTCAATCACCACAATCCAGATTCTTTTGGGGAGTGACCAGTACAGTAACCATACCAGGAAGTACTTAATTTATTAAGCTACTGCTTTTCATAATCTCAGTGGAGATATTTACTGATAAACAGCTACCTACGCAGCATGTTCATGTCCTTCCTAAATGAGCATTTATCTCTCTCCCCTCACCACAAATCAGATTCTTCTGAGGAGTTCCCAGTACATTATCCTTTCCAATGTGTAATTACCTTAGCAAGCTCTAGATGTTTTTATTCTCAGAAGATTTACTCCCTGATATTCAGCTGCCTACCCCCTTCGTAAGTGCAGGTCCTTAATGAGCTTTTTTCTCTGTTCCCTCACCACAATCCAGATTCTTTTGGGGAGTTACCAGTACAGTAACCATACCAGGAAGTACTTAATTTTTAAGCTACTGCTTTTCTTAATCTCAGTGGAGATATTTACTGATAAACAGCTACATACGCAGCATGTTCATGTCGTTCCTAAATGAGCTTTTATCTCTCTCCCCTCACCACAAATCAGATTCTTCTGAGGAGTTCCCAATACATTATCCTTTACCCTGTGTAATTACCTTAACAAGCTCCAGCTGTTTTTATTCTCAGAAGGTTTACTCCCTGATATACAACAGCCTACCCCCTTCGTAAGTGCAGGTCCTAAATGAGCTTTTTTCTCGGTTCCCTCACCACAATCCAGATTCTTTTGGGGAGGTACCAGTACAGTAACCATACCAGGAAGTACTTAATTTACTAAGCTACTGCTTTTCTTAATCTCAGTGGAGATATATACTGATAAACAGCTACCTACGCAGCATGTTCATGTCGTTCCTAAATGAGCTTTTATCTCTCTCCCCTCACCACAAATCAGATTCTTCTGAGGAGTCCCCAGTACATTATCCTTTCACCTGTGTATTTACCTTAACAAGCTCCAGCTGTTTTTATTCTCAGAAGGTTTACTCCCTGAAACACAACTGCCTACCCCCTTCGTAAGTGCAGGTCCTAAATGAGCTTTTTTCTCTGTTCCCTTACCACAATCCAGATTCTTTTGGGGAGTTACCAGTACAGTAACCATACCAGGAAGTACTTAATTTATTAAGCTACTGCTTTTGTTAATCTCAGTGGAGATATTTACTGATAAATAGCTACCTAGGTAGCATGTTCATGTCGTTCCTAAATGAGCTTTTATCTCTCTCCCTCACCACAAATCAGATTCTTCTGAGGAGTTCCCAGTACATTATCCTTTCCCCTGTGTAATTATCTTAACAAGCTCCAGCTGTTTTTATTCTCAGAATGTTTACTCCCTGATATACAACTGCCTACCCCCTTCGTAAGTGCAGGTCCTAAATGAGCTTTTTTCTCTGTTCCCTCACCACAATCCAGATTCTTTTGGGGAGTTACCAGTACAGTAACCATACCAGGAAGTACTTAATTTATTAAGCTACTGCTTTTCTTAATCTCAGTGGAGATATTTACTGATGAACAGCTACCTACACAGCATGTTCATGTCGTTCCTAAATGAGCATTTATCTCTCTCCCCTCACCACTAATCAGATTCTTCTGAGGAGTTCCCCGTACATTATCCTTTCCCCTGTGTAATTACCTTAGCAAGCTCTAGCTGTTTTTATTCTCAGAAGGTTTACTCCCTGATATACAGCTGCCTACCCCCTTCGTAAGTGCAGGTCCTAAATGAGCATTTTTCTCTGTTCCCTCACCACAATCCAGATTCTTTTGGGGAGGTAACAGTACAGTAACCAAACCAAGAAGTACTTAATTTATTAAGCTACTGCTTTTCTTATTCTCAGTGGAGATATTTACTGATAAACAGCTACATACGCAGCATGTTCATGTCGTTCCTAAATGAGCTTTTATCTCTCTCCACTCACCACAAATCAGATTCTTCTGAGGAGTTCCCAGTACATTATCCTTTCCGCTGTTTAATTACCTTAACAAGCTCCAGCTGTTTTTATTCTCAGAAGGTTTACTCCCTGATATACAGCTGCCTACCCCCTTCGTAAGTGCAGGTCCTAAATGAGCTTTTTTCTCTGTTCGCTCACCACAATCCAGATCCTTTTGAGGAGTTACCACTACAGTAACCATACCAGGAAGTACTTAATTTATTAAGATACTGCTTTTCTTAATCTCAGTGGAGATATTTACTGAGAAACCGCTACATACGCAGCATGTTCATGTCGTTCCTAAATGAGCTTTTATCTCTCTCCCCTTACCACAAATCAGATGCTTCTGTGGAGTTCCCAGTACATTATGCTTTCCCCTGTGTAATTACCTTAACAAGCTCCAGATGTTTTTATTCTCAGAAGGTTTACTCCCTGATATACAGCTGCCTACCCCCTTCATAAGTGCAGGTCCTAAATGAGCTTTTTTCTCTGTTCCCTCACCACAATCCAGATTCTTTTCGGGAGTTACCAGTACAGTAACCATACCAGGAAGTACTTAATTTATTAAGCTACTGCTTTTCTTAATCTCAGTGGAGATATATACTGATAAACAGCTACCTACGCAGCATGTTCATGTCGTTCCTAAATGAGCTTTTATCTCTCTCCACTCACCACAAATCAGATTCTTCTGAGGAGTCCCCAGTACATTATCCTTTCACCTGTGTATTTACCTTAACAAGCTCCAGCTGTTTTTATTCTCAGAATGTTTACTCCCTGAAATACAACTGCCTACCCCCTTCGTAAGTGCAGGTCCTAAATGAGCTTTTTTCTCTGTTCCCTTACCACAATCCAGATTCTTTTGGGGAGTTACCAGTACAGTAACCATACCAGGAAGTACTTAATTTATTAAGCTACTGCTTTTGTTAATCTCAGTGGAGATATTTACTGATAAACAGCTACCTACGCAGCATGTTCATGTCGTTCCTAAATGAGCTTTTATCTCTCTCCCTCACCACAAATCAGATTCTTCTGAGGAGTTCCCAGTACATTATCCTTTCCCCTGTGTAATTATCTTAACAAGCTCCAGCTGTTTTTATTCTCAGAATGTTTACTCCCTGATATACAACTGCCTACCCCCTTCGTAAGTGCAGGTCCTAAATGAGCTTTTTTCTCTGTTCCCTCACCACAATCCAGATTCTTTTGGGGAGTTACCAGTACAGTAACCATACCAGGAAGTACTTAATTTATTAAGCTACTGCTTTTCTTAATCTCAGTGGAGATATTTACTGATGAACAGCTACCTACACAGCATGTTCATGTCGTTCCTAAATGAGCTTTTATCTCTCTCCCCTCACCACAAATCAGATTCTTCTGAGGAGTTCCCAGTACATTATCCTTTCCCCTGTGTAATTACCTTAACAAGCTCCAGCTGTTTTTATTCTCAGAAGGTTTACTCCCTGATATACAGCTGCCTACCCCCTTCGTAAGTGCAGGTCCTAAATGAGCTTTTTTCTCTGTTCCCTCACCACAATCCAGATTCTTTTGGGGTGTTACCAATGCAGTAACCATACCAGGAAGTACTTAATTTATTAAGCTACTGCTTTTCTTAATCTCAGTGGAGATATTTACTGATAAACAGCTACCTACGCAGCATGTTCATGGCTTTCCTAAATGAGCTTTTAGCTCTCTCCCCTCAAAACAAATCAGATTCTTCTGAGGAGTTCCCAGTACATTTTCCTTTCCCCTCTGTAATTACCTTAACAAGCTGCAGCTGTTTTTATTCTCAGAAGTTTTACTCCGTGATATACAGCTGCCTATCCCCTTCGTAAGTGCAGGTCCTAAATGAGCTTTTTTCTCTGTTCCCTCACCACAATCCAGATTCTTTTGGGCAGTTACCAGTACAGGAACCGTACCAGGAAGTACTAAATTTATTAAGCTACTGCTTTTCTTAATCTCAGTGGAGATATTTACTGATAAACAGCTACCTACGCAGTATGTTCATGTCGTTCCTAAATGAGCTTTTATCTCTCTCCCCTCACCACAAACAGATTCTTCTGAGGAGTTCCCAGTACATTATCCTTTCCCCTGTTTAATTACCTAAACAAGCTCCAGGTGTTTTTATTCTCCGAAGGTTTACTCCCTGATATACAGCTGCCTACCCCCTTCGCACGTGCAGGTCATAAATGAGCTTTTTTCTCTGTTCCCTCACCACAATCCAGATTCTTTTGGGGAGTTACCAGTACAGTAACCATACCAGGAAGTACTTAATTTTTAAGCTACGTCTTTTTTTAATCTCAGTGGAGATATTTACTGATAAACAGCTACCTACGCAGCATGTTCATGTCGTTCCTAAATGAGCTTTTATCTCTCTCCCCTCACCACAAATCAGATTCTTCTGAGGAGTTCCCAGTACATTATCCTTTCCCCTGTGTAATTACCTTAACAAGCTCCAGCTGTTTTTATTCTCAGAAGGTTTACTCCCTGATATACAGCTGCCTACCCCCTTCGTAAGTGCAGGTCTTAATGAGCTTTTTTCTCTGTTCCCTCACCACAATCCAGATTCTTTTGGGGAGTTACCAGTACAGTACCCATACCAGGAAGTACTTAATTTATTGAGCTACTGCTTTTCTCAATCTCAGTGGAGATATGTACTGATATACAGCCACCTACGCAGCATGTTCATGTCGTTCCTAAATGAGCTTTTATCTCTCTCCCCTCACCACAAATCAGATTCTTCTGAGGAGTTCCCAGTACATTATCCTTTCCCCTGTGTAATTTCCTTAACATGCTCCAGCTGTTTTTATTCTCAGAAGCGATACTCCCTGATATACAGCTGCCTAACCCCTTCGTAAGTGCAGGTCCTAAATGAGCTTTTTTCTCTGTTCCCTCACCAAAATCCAGATTCTTTTGGGGAGATACCAGTACAGTAACCATACCAGGAAGTACTTAATTTATTAAGCTACTGCTTTTCTTAATCTCAGTGGAGATATTTACTGATAAACAGCTACCTACGCAGCATGTTCATGTCGTTCCTAAATGAGCTTATATCTCTCTCCCCTCACCACAAATCAGATTCTTCTGAGGAGTTCCCAGTACATTATCCATTCCCCTGTGTAATTACCTCAACAAGCTCCAGCTGTTTTTATTCTCAGAAGGTTTACTCCCTGATATACAACTGGCTACCCCCTTCGTAAGTGCAGGTCCTAAATGAGCTTTTTTCTCTGTTCCCTCACCACAATCCAGATTCGTTTGGGGAGTTACTAGTACAGTAACCATACCAGGATATACTTAATTTATTAAGCTACTGCTTTTCTTAATCTCAGTGGAGATATTTACTGATAAACAGCTACCTACGCAGCATGTTCATGTCGTTCCTAAATGAGCTTTTATCTCTCTCCCCTCACCACAAATCAGATTCTTCTGAGGAGTTCCCAGTACATTATCCTTTCCCCTGTGTAATTACCTCAACAAGCTCCAGCTGTTTTTATTCTCAGAAGGTTTACTCCCTGATATACTACTGGCTACCCCCTTCGTAAGTGTAGGTCCTAAATGAGCTTTTTTCTCTGTTCCCTCACCACAATCCAGATTCGTTTGGGGAGTTACCAGTACAGTAACCATACCAGGAAGTACTTAATTTATTAAGCTACTGCTTTTCTTATTCTCAGTGGAGATATTTACTGATAAACAGCTACCTACGCAGCTTGTTCATGTCGTTCCTAAATTAGCTTTTATCTCTCTCCCCTCACCACACATCAGATTCTTCTGAAGAGTTCCCAGTACATTATCCTTTCCCCTGTGTAATTACCTTAACAAGCTCCAGCTGTTTTTATTCTCAGAATGTTTACTCCCTGATATACAGCTGCTTACCCACTTCGTAAGTGCAGGTCCTAAATGAGCTTTTTTCTCTGTTCCCTCACCACAATCCAGATTCTTTTGGGGAGTTACCAGTACAGTAACCATACCAGGAAGTACTTAATTTATTAAGCTACTGCTGTTCTTAATCTCAGTGGAGATATTTACTGATAAAGAGCTACGTACGCAGCATGTTCATGTCGTTCCTAAATGAGCTTTTATCTCTCTCCTCTCACGACAAATCAGATTCTTCTGAGGAGTTCCCAGTACATTATCCTTTCCCTTGTGTAATTACCTTAACAAGCTCCAGGTGTTTTTATTCTCAGAAGGTTTACTCCCTGATATACAGCTGCCTACCCCCTTCGTAAGTGCAGGTCCTAAATGAGCTTTTTTCTCTGTTCCCTCACCACAATCCAGATTCTTTTGGGGAGTTACCAGTACAGTAACCATACCAGGAAGTACTTAATTTATTAAGCTACTGCTTTTCTTAATCTCAGTGGAGATATGTACTGATAAACAGCTACCTATGCAGCATGTTCATGTCGTTCCTAAATGAGCTTTTATCTCTCTTCCCTCACCACAAATCAGATTCTTCTGAGGAGTTTCCAGTACATTATCCTTTCCCCTGTGTAATTACCATAACAAGCTCCAGCTGTTTTTATTCTCAGAAGGTTTACTCCCTGATATACAGCTGCCTACCCCCTTCGTAAGTGCAAGTCCTAAATGAGCTTTTTTCTCTGTTCCCTCACCACAATCCAGATTCTTTTGGGGAGTTACCAGTACAGTAACCATACCAGGAAGTACTTAATTTATTGAGCTACTGCTTTTCTCAATCTCAATGGATATATGTACTGATATACAGCCACCTACGCAGCATGTTCATGTCGTTCCTAAATGAGCTTTTATCTCTCTCCCCTCACCACAAATCAGAATCTTCTGAGGAGTTCCCAGTACATTATCCTTTCCCCTGTGTAATTTCCTTAACAAGCTCCAGCTGTTTTTATTCTCAGAAGCGATTCTCCCTGATATACAGCTGCCTAACCCCTTCGTAAGTGCAGGTCCTAAATGAAATTTTTTCTCTGTTCCCTCACCAAAATTCAGATTCTTTTGGGGAGATACCAGTACAGTAACCATACCAGGAAGTACTTAATTTATTAAGCTACTGCTTTTCTTAATCTCAGTGGAGATATTTACTTATAAACAGCTACCTACGCAGCATGTTCATGTCGTTCCTAAATGAGCTTTTATCTCTCTCCCCTCACCACAAATCAGATTCTTCTGAGGAGTTCCCAGTACATTATCCTTTCCCCTGTGTAATTACCTCAACAAGCTCCAGCTCTTTTTATTCTCAGAAGGTTTACTCCCTGATATACAACTGCCTAACTCCTTCGTAAGTGCAGGTCCTAAATGAGCTTTTTTCTCTGATCCCTCACCACAATCCAGATTCGTTTGGGGAGTTACTAGTACAGTAACCATACCAGGATATACTTAATTTATTAAGCTACTGCTTTTCTTAATCTCAGTGGAGATATTTACTGATAAACAGCTACCTACGCAGCATGTTCATGTCGTTCCTAAATGAGCTTTTATCTCTCTCCCCTCACCACAAATCAGATTCTTCTGAGGAGTTCCCAGTACATTATCCTTTCCCCTGTGTAATTACCTTAACAAGCTCCAGCTGTTTTTATTCTCAGAAGCTATACTCCCTGATATACAGCTGCCTAACCCCTTCGTAAGTGCAGGTCCTAAATGTGCTTTTTTCTCTGTTCCCTCACCACAATCCAGATTTTTTTGGGGAGTTACCAGTACAGTAACCATACCAGGAAGTACTTAATTTATTAAGCTATTGCTTTTCTTAATCTCAGTGGAGATATTTACTGATAAACAGCTATGTACGCAGCATATTCATGTCGTTCCTAAATGAGCTTTTATCTCTCACCCCTCACCACAAATCAGATTCTTCTGAGGAGTTCCCAGTACATTATCCTTTCCCCTGTGTAATTACCTTAACAAGCTCCACCTGTTTTTATTCTCAGAAGGTTTACTCCCTGATATACAGCTTCCTACCCCCTTTGTAAGTGCAGGTCCTAAATGAGCTTTATTCTCTGTTCCCTCACCACAATCCAGATTCTTCTGGGGAGTTACCAGTACAGTTACCATACCAGGAAGTACTTAATTCATTAAGCTACTGCTTTTCTTAATCTCAGTGTAGATATTTACTGATAAACAGTTACCTACGCAGCATGTTCATGTCGTTCCTAAATGAGCTTTTATCTCTCTCCCCTCACTACAAATCAGATTCTTGTGAGGAGTTCCCAGTACCTTATCCTTTCCCCTGTGTAATTACCTTAACAAGCTCCAGCTGTTTTTATTCTCAGAAGGGATACTCACTGATATACAGCTGCCTACCACCTTCGTAAGTGCAGGTCCTAAATGAGCTTTATTCTCTGTTCCCTCACCACAATCCAGATTCTTTTGGGGAGTTACCAGTAGAGTAACCATACCAGGACGTACTTAATTTATTAAACTACTGCTTTTTTTAATCTCAGTGGAGATATTTACTGATAAACAGCTACATAAGCAGCATGTTCATGTCGTTCCTAAATGAGCTTTTATCTCTCTCCCCTCACCACAAATCAGATTCTTCTGAGGAGTTCCCATTACATTATCCTTTCCCCTGTGTAATTACCTTAACAAGCTCCAGCTGTTTTTATTCTCAGAAGGTTTACTCCGTGATATACTGCTGCCTACCCCCTTCGTAAGTGCAGGTCCTAAATGAGCTTTTTTCTCTGTTCCCTCACCACAATCCAGATTCTTTTGGGGAGTTACCAGTACAGTAACCATATCAGGAAGTACTTAATTTATTAAGCTACTGATTTTCTTAATCTCAGTGGAGATATTTTCTGATAAACAGCTACCTATGCAGCATTTTCATGTCGTACCTAAATGAGCTTTTATCTCTCTCCCCTCACCACAAATCAGATTCTTCTTAGGTGTTCCCAGTACATTATCCTTTCCCCTTTGTAATTACCTTAACAAACTCCAGCTGTTTTTATTCTCAGAAGGTTTACTCCCTGATATACAGCTGCCTACCCCCTTTGTAAGGGCAGGTCCTAAATGAGCTTTTTTCTCTGTTCCCTCACCACAATCCAGATTCTTTTGGGTAGTTACCAGTACAGTATCCATACCAAGAAGTACGTAATTTATTAAGCTACTGCTTTTCTTAATCTCAGTGGAGATATTTACTGATAAACCGCTACCTACGCAGCATGTTCATGTCGTTCCTAAATGAGCTTTTATCTCTCTCCCCTCATCACAAATCAGATTCTTCTGAGGACTTCCCAGTACATTATCCTTTCCCCTGTGTAATTACCTTAACAACCTCCAGATGTTTTTATTCTCAGAAGGGATACTCCCTGATATACAGTTGCCTACCCCCTTCGTAAGTGAGGTCCTAAATGAGCTTTTTTCTCTGTTCTCTCACCCAAATCAGGATTCTTTTTGGGAGATACCAGTACAGTAACCATTCCAGTAATTATTTAATTTATTAAGCTACTGCTTTTCTTTATCACAGTGGAGATATTTACTGATAAACAGCTTCCTACGCAGCTTTTTCATGTCGTTGCTAAATGAGCTTTTATCTCGCACCCCTCACCACAAATCAGATTCCTCTGAGGAGTTCCCAGTACATTATCCTTTCCCCTGTTTAATTACTTTAACAAGCTCCAGCTGTTTTTATTCTCAGAAGGGATACTCCCTGATATACAGTTGCCTACCCCCTTCGTAAGTGAGGTCCTAAACGAGCTTTTTTCTCTGTTCTCTCACCAAAATCCGGATTCTTTTTGGGAGATACCAGTACAGAAACCATTCCAGTAATTACTTAATTTATTAAGCTACTGCTTTTCTTTATCTCAGTGGAGATATTTACTGATAAACAGCTACCTATGCAGCATTTTCATGTCGTTCCTAAATGAGCTTTTATCTCTCTCTCCTCACCACAAATCAGATTCTTCTGAGGAGTTCCCAGTACATTATCCTTTCCCCTGTGTAATTACCTTAACAAGCTCCAGCTGTTTTTATTCTCAGAAGGGATACTCCCTGATATACAGCTGCCTACCCCCTTCGTAAGTGCAGGTCCTAAATGAGCTTTTGTCTCTGTTCCCTCACCACAATCCAGATTCTTTGGGGGGTTACCAGTACAGTAACCCTACCTGGAATTACTTAATTTATTAAGCTACTGCTTTTCTTTTTTTATTATTTTTTTTCTCAAATTTGTATTTTCAAACTGACCTACAGAGAGGTTACAGTATCATACGTTGGGCATTGGATACATTTCTTGTGCTGTTTGTTGCCTTGTCCCTCATGCCCCCCTGCGTCCCTCCCCTTTCCCTCCGCCCCAGTTGTTCAGTTCACTTACACCAAACAGTTTTGCAAGTATTGCTTTTGTAGTTATTTCTCTTTTTTTACCCTGTGTCTCTCAAATTTGGTATTCCCTTTGAATTTCCTACTTCCAATACCAGTAAACACGGTTTCCAATATACTCAGATAAGATTACAGCGATAGTGTAGGTACAAACCTAGGAAGCTGATACAAAACATCATCAATAATAGAAACTACACATACACATAGGACGTTGAAAGTAGTTATAACTGTGATATATCACTTGTTTCCATATCATGGAGTTCATTTCACTTAGCATCATCTTATGTGTTTCTAAGGTTATAGCTATTGGGCCTTGTGATGCTCTGCTATGGCTTGCCTAAACCTGTACTAATTATTCCCAATAAGGGAGGCCATAGAGTCCATGTTTCTTTGGGTCTGGCTCACTTCACTTAGTATAACTTTTTCCAAGTCCTTCCATTTCCTTACAAATGGAACAATGTCATTCTTTCTGATAGAGGCATAAAATTCCATTGTGTAAATGTACCACATTTCCTGATCCATTCATCTATGGAGGGGCATCTGGGTTGGTTCCAGCTTCTCGCTATAACAAATTGTGCTGCGATGAACATTGTTGTGCTGGTGGCATTACTGTGATTTTGTTTGTGGGCTTTTGGATAGATACCCAACAGTGGGGCTGCTGGGTCATAGGGGAGTTCTATATTGAGCCTTCTGAGGAATCTCCATACTGCTTGCCAGAGTGGCTGAACCAGTTTACATTCCCACCAACAATGAAGTAGGGTTCCCTTTTGGCCACATCCCCTCCAACAATTGTTATTATTAGTTTACTTGATATATGACATTCTTGCTGGGGTGAGATGGAATCTCAATGTTGTTTTGATTTGCATTTCCTTTATGGCCAGTGATGTAGAGCATTTTTTCATATGTCTATTGGCCATTCTCATTTCCTCATCAGAGAAGTTTCTTTGTAAGTCTTTAGCCCACTTGATGAGGGGGCTATTTGTTCTTTGCAGTTTTGTTTTGGAAGAAGGTAATTTTTTTAGTTCTGCATATATTTTAGAGATGAGGCCTTTGTCTGTTGAATGTCCAGTAAAGATCTTCTCCCAGTCTGTGGGCTTTCTGTTAATCTTGAGAGCTATGTCCTTTGCCTTGTAGAAGGTCTGGAGTTTGATGCAATCCCATTTGTCCAACCTTTCTTTGATTTGTAGCCTTTCAGGGTCTTTGTTAAGGAAGTTCTGTCCTGTGCCAAGGAGCCCAAGTGTTTCTCCTACTCCTTCCTTTAGTGTCTTCAGGGTGCCTGTTTTGATTTCAAGGTCTTTAATCCATTTGGAATTGATTTTGGTGCAGGGTGATATATAAGGATCTAGTTTTAGTTTGTTGCATGTGTTGAGCCAGTTTTGCCAGCACCACTTGTTAAAGAGGCTATCTTTCTTCCATACTATTGTTTTAGCTCCTTTATCAAAGATTAAGTAGGCATAGTTCTGTGGGTTAATTCTGGGTCTTCAATTCTGTTCCATTGGTCTTCAGGCCTGTTCTGGTGCCAATACCAAGCTGTTTTTATTACTATAGCTTTATAATACAGCTTGAAGTTGGGTATTGTAATTCCTCCAGCACTGTTCTTTCTGCTTAGGAGTGTTTTTGCTATTCTAGGTCTTTTATTGTTCCATATGAATTTCTGGATTGCTTCCTCTATTTCATTAAAGAATGGTGTTGGGATATTAATGGATATTGCATTGAATTTGTTGATAGCCTTTGGCAATATTGCCATTTTGATTATATTAATCCTCCCAATCCAGGAGCATGGGAGGTTTTTCCATTTTCTTAGTTCTGACTTAATTTCATTTTTCAAGCTTTTAAAGTTCACTTCAAAGAGGTCTTTCACTTCTTTGGTTAAGGTTATTCCTAGGTATTTTATGTTTTTGGCGGCTATTGAAAAAGGAGTTGCTTTCCTGATTTCAGCCTCGGTCTTCGGGTTGTTAGCATAGAGAAAGGCCGTTGATTTTTGAAGGTTTATTTTATATCCTGCAACTTTGCCAAAGTTTTGTATCAGCTCTAGTAGCTTGGGGGTAGAGTCTATGGGATTCTTTAGGTATAGGATCATGTCATCTGCGAAGAGAGAAAGTTTAACTTCATCTTTTCCTATTTGGATCCCCTTTATATTCTCTTCTTGCCTAATTGCTCTGGCTAGGAATTCTAGTACTATGTTGAAGAGCAGGGGAGAGAGTGGACATCCCTGCCTTGTTCCTGATTTTAAAGGGAATGGCTTTAGTTTTTCACCATTTAGAGTTATTCTTGCTGTTGGTTTGTCATAAACTGCCTTGATTATATTCAGGAATGTTCCCTGGAATCCCAGTTTTTCCAGGGCTTTTAGCATAAATGGGTGCTGGATTTTATCGAACGCTTTTCCGCATCCAGCGATAAAACCATGTGGTTCTTTACCTTGCTCCGGTTGATGTGGTGGATTACATTAATTGACTTGCGTATATTAAACCAGCTTTGCATCCCTGGGATGAATCCAGTTTGATGGTGGTGTATGATTTTTTTGATGACCTGTTGAAGTCGATTGGCCATAATTTTGTTGAGAATTTTTGCATCTATGTTCATCAGGGAGATTGGTCTGTAGTCCTCTTTCCGTGATGAGTCTCTGCCTGGTTTTGGGATGAGGGTTATACTGGCTTCATAAAATGAGTCTGGCAGTGAACGTTCTCTTTCAATTTCATTGAAGACTTGAGAAATATTGGAGTGAGTTCTGTTTTAAAGGCCTTGTAGAATTCTGCAGTGAATCCATCTGGACCTGGGCTTTTCTTGGATGGGAGATCATTTATTGCTGTTTCTATTTCAATACTGGATATGGGTCTGTTTAGAAGGTTTAAGTCTTCATAGTTGAGTTTGGGGGTATCAATTTTTTCTAGGAAATCATCCATTTCTTCCAAGTTCTCGAATTTGTTGGCATAAAGGTTTGCAAAATAGTCCCTAATTATTTTCTGAATTTCGGTTATTTCTGTGGTGATGCTACCTGTTTCATCTCTTATCTTGTTTATTTGAGTGTGCTGCCTTCGTTCTTTGGTCAGGTTTGCCAGGGGTCTGTCTATCTTGTTGAGTTTTTCAAAGAACCAACTCTTTGTTTTGTTGATTCTTTCGATGGTTTTTTTCGTCTCTAATTGATTTAATTCTGATTTGATTTTAATTATTTGCTTCCGTCTATTGACTTGGGGTTTGGCTTGCTGTTCTTTCTCCAGAAAATTAAGGTGCTTCCTTAAATTACTGAGTTGCTGTTTCTCCAGTTTGTTGATGTATGTACTCAGAGATATAAATTTTCCTCTGAGTACTGCCTTTGCTGTGTCCCAAAGGAGCTGGTACTTTGTGCCCTCAACTTGGTTGAAGTCCATAAACCTTTGAATTTCTGTTTTAATTTCTTCAATGATCCGCTGATGGTTCAGCAGTGTGTTCTTTAGTCTCCATGAATTGTGGGATTTTCTGTGGTGGCTGAATGAGTTGAGCTCTAATTTTATTCCATTGTGGTCTGAAAGAATGCAGGGAATGATTTTGATACTTCTGAATTTGTACAGATTTTCTTTGTGCCCTAAGATGTGATCTATTTTGGAGAATGTTCCGTGTGCTGCCGAAAAGAATGTGTATTCTGTCCTTGCTGGGTGGAATATTCTGTAGATGTCGATTAAGTCTAGTTGGTCTATGCAATTGTTTAGTTTTGTGGTTTCTTTGTTCAGTTTTTGGTGTGTTGATCTGTCCAGAGGTGATAGTGGAGTGTTAAAGTCCCCCACTATCATTGTGTTTGGGTCTATGAATGTTTTTAGAGCCAGTAGTGTTTGTTTGATGAAGTTGGGTGCTCCTGCATTTGGCGTGTAGATATTTAGGATGGTTATTTCTTCCTGTTGGAGAGATCCTTTTACTAGTATGTAGTAACCTTCTTTGTCTCTTCTTACCTTTTTTAATTTGAAGTCAATTTTGTCTGATACTAGGATTGCAACTCAGCCTGCTTATGGGGGCCATTTGCTTGATAGATTTGTTTCCAGCCTTTCACTTTTAGAAGATGTTTACTTTTGCTGGATAGATGTGTCTCTTGGAGGCAGCAGAAAGATGGATCTTGATTTTTGATCCAACTTATGAGCCTATGTCGTTTGATTGGAGAATTAAGTCCATTAATGTTGACAGTTAGGATTGAGAGGTGATCGTTTGTTCCTTTCATTATCACTGTCTTGTTTAAAGCTGTGTCTTCCCATTTCTTGATCTAGTGTTTACTAATTAGGGTTCATTTCTCTGTCTGTGTTGGGATCCTGATTATTTTCCCTGTATAGTACATCTTTAAGGATTTTGTGTAAAGCTGGTTTGGTAGAGATATATTGTTTCAGTTTTTCCTTATTGTGGAAGACTTTTATTTGACCTTCGGCTATGAAGGAGAGTTTGGCGGGGTACAGAATTCTTGGTTGGTAGTTGTTTTTATTTAGAGTTTGGTATACTTCATTCCAGGCTCTCCTTGATTTCATGGTCTCTGCTGAGAAGTCTGGGGTAATTCTGATTGCTTTTCCTTTATATGTGATTGTTTTCTTTGCCCTAACAGCTTTGAGTATTTTTTCCTTGCACTCTGCTGAAGCTGTTTTGATCACAATGTGTCGGTGGGAAGTCCTATTCTGGTCTGGTCGATTTGGGGTTCTAAATGCTTCTTGTATCTGTATAGGCCTTTCCTTCTGGATATTTGGGAAGTTCTCAGCTAATATTCTGTTAAATAGGTTGCCCATCCCATTAACCTCTTTCTCCAAGTTTTCCTCAATACCTATTATCCTTAAATTGGGCTTCCTGATTGTGTCTTGAATCTCCTGTAGCGATTTGTTTTGTTGCTTGTACTGGATTTGTATTGATTTTTGATCTTTCTCCATAGAATCTAAGGAATCTTCAGCTCCTGAGATTCGATCCTCTGCTTCAGTTAGTCGGGACTGTAGGCTTACTACTTGATTTCGAATCTCTTTTCCTTCTGACTGGTCTTTCCTGATGTTTTCCATGTCATTTCTTAGGTCCTGTATGGACTTCTTTACTTCATTAACTTCATTACTTTGGTTTTGAGTGTTGTCTCTCAAATCTTTAAGTTGGGTAGCTATCTTTCATTTGACTCTTGAAGCTCACTTATCTTTCTATTTGTGGATGCCATGAAATTCTCCATTAATTTTTGCTTTGCCTCCTCACGCTCTAACATAATTGACTGAAGAGATTCAAACTTTTCATTTATCAGGTTTATCAGTAAACTTTGTAGAGCACTTGGGGGTTTTCTTCTAGGTTTTTGATTGACTGCTCTGCTTCCTGCTTGTTTTGGGTGGGGGATAAGACTTCATTATTTGCCATCTTTCTTGTGTTTCTTCTGCCCATTTGAATTGGGAATGCCAGTCTACCAGCACCTGTGAGCACTGTTTAAGACCCAAAGCAGCACTTACCAAGCACTGTTGTGTAAATCTTACAATTTCACAATTATAAACAGATAACTTATATACCTGTCTATAAAGTTAGATTTGGTGTTCCTAAAGAATACAATTTCAATATAACATCTGATCCTGGGCCCTGTATTTAGTAGTTACTTATTTACTGTTACAACCTTATACGCAATTCTTGTTTTTATATTAAGTTCTTTTGGTACTGGCTTTCTCTATGAACCTCTTTGATTCACTCGTATTAAGCTGGGATATCCTCTATCCAATAACCAGGAGTCAAGGGAACCTGGAGGTCCAGGCAGTAAGTCCGGAGGGTAAGTTGGAGGTAGTAAAGAGAATATAGTAAAGTGTATTGGGGGGGTGGTGGTGGTGATTTTGGTTTAGTTTCAGTGACGTGGAAATGTGGAGAAGAGTAGAATCAGTAGAAAGAACCTTCATAAAATGACAGACACAGGAGAGTTAGCAGAAAAGGGTGTAGGTGTTATTTATAGGAAAGTAATTTTTATAGGAAGAGGACGCAATGAGAGAAATGAAGTAAAAATATTATCCTTTACCCTATGTAATTGCCTTAACAAGCTCCAGCTGTTTTTATTCTCAGAAGGGATACTCCCTGATATACAGCTGCCTACCCCCTTCGTAAGGGCAGGTCCTAAATGAGCTTTTTTCTCTGTTCCCTCACCACAATCCAGATTCTATTCGGGAGTTACCAGTATAGTAACCATACCAGGAAGTACTTAATTTATTAAGCTACTGCTTTTCTTAATCTCAGTGGAGATATTTAATGATAAACAGCTACCTATGCAGCATTTTCATGTCGTTCCTAAATGAGCTTTTATCTCTCTCCCCTCACCACAAATCAGATTCTTCTGAGGAGTTCCATTACATTATCCTTTCCCTGTGTAATTACCTTAACAAGCTCCAGCTGTGTTTATTCTCAGAAGGGATACTCCCTGATATACAGATGCCTACCCCCTTCGTAAGTGCAGGTCCTAAATAAGCTTTTTTCTCTGTTCCCTCACCCCAATCCAGATTCTTTTGGGGAGTTACCAGTACAGTAACCATACCAGGAAGTACTTAATTTGTTAACCTACTGCTATTTTTAATCTCAGTGGAGATATTTACTGATAAACAGCTACCCACACAGCATGTTCTTGTCGTTCCTAAAATGAGCTTTTATCCCTCTCCCCTCACCACAAATCAGATTCTTCTGAGGAGTTCCCAGTACATTATCCATTCCCCTGTGGAACTACCTTAACAAGCTCCAGCTGTTTTATTCTCAAAAGGTTTACTCCCTGATATACAGCTGCCAACCACTTTGAAAGTGCAGGTCCTAATTGAGCTTTTTTCTCTGTTCCCTCACCAAAATCCAGATTCTTTGGGGAGTTACCAGTACAATAACCATACCAGGAAGTTCTTATATTATTAAGCTACTGCTTTTCTTAATCTCAGTGGAGATATTTACTGATAAACAGCTACCTATGCATCATTTTCATGTCGTTCCAAAATGAGCTTTTATCTCTCTCCCCTCACACAAATCAGATTCTTCTGAGGACTTCCCAGTACATTATCCTTTCCCCTGTGTAATTACCTTAACAAGCTCTAGCTGTTTTTATTCTCAAAAGGGATACTCCCTGATATCCAGCTCCCTACCCCCTTCGTAAGTGCAGGTCCTAAATGAGCTTTTTTCTCTGTTCCCTCACAACATCCAGATTGTTTTGGGAGTTACCAGTACAGTAACCATACCAGGAAGTACTTAATTTATTAAGCTACTGCTTTTCTTAATCTCAGTGGAGATATTTACTGATAAACAGCTACCTATGCAGCATGTTCATGTCGTTCTTAAATGAGCTTTTATCTCTCTCCGCTCACCACAAATCAGATTCTTCTGAGGAGTTACCAGTATATTATCCTTTACCCTGTGTAATTGCCTTAACAAGCTCCAGCTGTTTTTATTCTCAGAAGGGATACTTCCTGATATACAGCTGCTACCCCCTTCCTAAGTGCAGGTCCTAAATGAGCTTTTTTCTCTGTTACCTCACCACAATCCAGATTCTTTTCGGGAGTTACCAGTACAGTAACGATACCAGGAAGTACTTAATTTATTAAGCTACTGGTTTTATTAATCTCAGTGGAGATATTTACTGTTAAACAGCTCCCTATGCAGCATTTTCATGTCGTTCCTAAATGAGCTTTGATCTCTCTCCCTTCACCACAAATCAGATTCTTCTGAGGAGTTCCCAGTACATTATCCTTTCATCTGTGTAATTACCTTGACAAGCTCCAGCTGTTTTTATTCTCAGAAGGGATACTCCCTGATATACAGCTGCATACAGCCTTCGTAAGTGCAGGTCCTATATGAGCTTTTTTTCTCTGTACCCTCACCACAATCCAGATTCTTTTGGGGAGTTACCAGTACAGTGACCATACCAGGAACTACTTAATTTATTAAGCTACTACTTTTCTTAATCTGAGTGGAGATATTTACTGATAAACAGCTACCTACGCAGCATGTTCATGTCGTTCCTAAATGAGCTTTTATCTCTCTCCCCTCACCATAAATCAGATTCTTCTGAGGAGTTCCCAGTACATTATCCTCTCCTCTGTGTAATTAAGCTCCAGTTGTTTTCATTCTCAGAAGGGATACTCCCTTAAATACTGCTGCCTACCCCCTTCGTATGTGCAGGTCCTAAATGAGCTTTTTTCACTATTCCCTCACCACAATCCAGATTCTTTTGGGAGTTACCAGTACAGTAACCATACCAGGAAGTACATAATTTATTAAGCTACTGCTTTTCTTAATCTCAGTGGAGATATTTACTGATAAACAGCTACCTACGCAGAATGTTCATATCGTTCCTAAATAAGCTTTTATTTCTCTCCACTCACCACAAATTAGATTCTTCTGAGGAGTTCCCAGTACATTATCCTTTCCCCTGTGTTATTACCTTAACAAGTTCCAGCTGTTTTATTCTCAGAAGGTTTACTCCCTGATATACAGCTG
>NW_025960406.1:0-23629 GCF_023159225.1 Perognathus longimembris pacificus
GATTGTGGTGAGGGAACAGAGAAAAAGCTCATTTAGAACCTGCGCTTACGAAAGGGGTAGGCAGCTGTATATCTAGTAGTATCCCTTCTGAGAATAAAAACAGCTGGAGCTTGTGAAGGTAATTACACAGGGGAAAGGATAATGTACTGGGAACTCCTCAGAAGAATCTGATTTGTGGTGAAGGGAGAGAGATAAAAGCTCATTTAGGAACGACATGAACATGATGCGTAGGTAGCTGTTTATCAGTAAATATCTCCACTGAGATTAAGAAAAGCTGTAGATTAATAAATTAAGTACTTCCTGGTATGGTTACTGTACTGGTAACTCCCCAAAAGAATCGGGATTATGGTGAGGGAACAGAGAAAAAAGCTCATTTAGGACCTGCAATTACGAAGGGGGTAGGCAGCTGTATATCAAGGAGTATCCCTTCTGAGAATAAAAACAGCTGGAGCTTGTTAAGGTAATTACACAGGGGAAAGAATAATGTACTGGGAACTCCTCAGAAGAATCTGATTTGTGGTGAAGAGAGAGAGATAAAAGCTCATTTAGGAACGACATTAACATGCTGCGTAGGTAGCTGTTTATCAGTAAATATCTCCACTGAGATTTAGAAAAGCAGTAGCTTAATAAACTAAGTACTTCCTGGTATGGTGACTCTACTGGTAACTCCCCAAAAGAATCTGGATTTTGGTTAGGGAACAGAGAAAAAAGCTCATTTAGGACCTGCATTTACGAAGGTGGTACAAAACTGTATATCAGGGAGTATCCCTTCTGAGAATAAAAACAGCTGGATATGGTTAAGGTAATTACACAGGGGAAAGGATAATGTACTTGGAACTCCTCAGAAGAATCAGATTTGTGGTGAGGGGAGAGAGATAAAACCTCATTTAGGAACGACATGAACATGCTGCGTATGTAGCTGTTTATCAGTAAATATCTCCACTGAGATTAAGAAAAGCAGTAGCTAAATAAATGAAGTAATTCCTGGTATGGTTACTGTAATGGTAACTCCCCAAAAGAATCTGGATTGTGGTGAGGGAACAGAGAAAAAAGCTCATTTAGGACCTGCAGTTTCGAAGGGGGTAGGCAGATGTATATCAGGGAGTATCCCTTCTGAGAATAAAAACAGCTGGAGCTTGTTAAGGTAATTACACATGGGAAAGGATAATGTACTGGGAACTCCTCAGAAGAATCTGATTTGTGGTGAGGGGAGAGAGATAAAATCTCATTTAGGAACGAAATGAACATACTGGGTAGGTAGCTGTATATCAGAAAATATCACCACTGAGATTGAGAAAAGCAGTAGCTCAATAAATTAAGTACTTCCTGGGATGTTTACTGTACTGTTAACTCCCCAAAGGAATCTGGATTGCGGTGAGGAAACAGAGAAAAAAGCTCTATAGGACATGCAGTTAAGAAGGGGGTAGGCAGCTGTATATCAGGGAGTATCCCTTCTGAGAATAAAAACAGCTGAATCTTCTTAAGGTAATTAAACAGGGGAAAGGATAATGTACTGGGAACTCCACATAAGAATCTGATTTATAGTGAGGGGAGAGAGATAAAAGCTCATTTAGGAACGACATGAACATGCTCATTTAGGAACGACATGAACATGCTGCGTAGATAGCTGATTATCAGTAAATATCTCCACTGAGAGTAAGAAAAGCAGTAGCTTAATAAAATAAGTACTTCCTGGTATGGTTACTGTACTGGTAACTCCTCAAAAGAATCTGGATAGTGGTGATTGAACAGAGAAAAAAGCTCATTTATGACCTGCACTTACGAATATGATACACAGCTGTATATCAGGGAGTATCCCTTCTGAGAATAAAATCAGCTGGAGCTTGTTAAGGTAATTACACAGGGGAAAGGATAATGTACTGGGAACTCCTCAGAAGAGTCTGATTTGTGGTGAGGGGGAGAGATTAAAACTCATATAGGAACGAAATGAACATGCTGCGTAGTTAGCTGTTTATCAGTAAATATCTCCACTGAGATTAAGAAAAGCAGTAACTTAATAAATTAAGTACTTACTGGTATGGTTACTGTACTGGTAACTCCCCAAAAGAATCTGGATTGTGGTGAGCGAACAGAGAAAAAAGCGCATTTAGGACCTGCACATACTTAGAGGGTAGTATGGCTGTATATCAGGGAGTATCCCTTCTGAGAATAAAAACAGCTGGAGCTTGTTAATGTAATTACACAGGGGAAAGGATAATGAACTTGGAACTCCTCAGAAGAATCTGATTTGTGGTGAGGGGAGAGAGATAAAAGCTCATTTAGGAACGACATAAACATGCTGCGTAGGTAGCTGTTTATCAGTAAATATCTCCACTGAGATTAAGAAAAGCAGTAGCGTAATAAATTAAGTACTTCCTGTTATGGTTACTGTACTGGTAACTCCCCAAAATAATCTGGATTTTGGTGAGGGAACAGAGAAAAAAGCTCATTTAGGACCTGCACTTACGAAGGGGGTAGGTAGCTGTATATCAGGGAGTATCCCTACTCAGAATAAAAACAGCTGGAGCATGTTAAGTTAATTACACAGGGGAAAGGATAATGTACTGGGAACTCCTCAGAAGAATCTGATTTGTGGTGAAGGGAGAGAGATAAATGCTCATTTAGGAACGACATGAACATGCTGCGTATGTAGCTGTTTATCAGTAAATATCTCCACTGAGATTAAGAAAAGCAGTAGCTTAATAAACTAAGTACTTCCTGGTATTGTGACTATACTGGTAACTCCCCAAAAGAATCTGGATTGTGGTGAGGGAACAGAGAAAAAAGCTCATTTAGGACCTGCACTTACGAATGTGGTACACAGCTGTATATCAGGGAGTATCCCTTCTGAGAATAAGAACAGCTAGAACATGTTAAGGTAATTACATCGAGGACAGGTTAACTTATTGGGAACTCCTCAGAAGAATCTGATTTGTGGTGAAGGGAGAGAGCTAATAGCTCATTTAGGAACGACATGAACATACTGGGTAGGTAGCTGTTTATCAGTAAATATCTCCACTGAGGTTAAGAAAAGCAGTAGCTTATTAAATTAAGTACTTCCTGGTATGGTTACTCTACTGGTAACTCGCCAAAAGAATCTGGATTGTGGTGAGGGACAGAGAAAAAAGCTCATTTAGGACCTGCACGTACGAAGGGGATAGGCAGCTGTATATCAGGGAGTATCCCTTCTGAGAATAAAAACAGCTGGAGCTTGTTAAGATAATTACACAGGGGAAAGGATAAAGTATTGGGAAATCCTCAGAAGAATCTGATTTGTGGTGAGGGGAGAGAGATAAAAGCTCATTTAGGAACGACATGAACATGCTGCATAGGTAGCTTTTTATAAGTAAATATCTCCACTGAGATTAAGAAAAGCAGTAGCTTAATAAATTAAGTACTGCTTGGTATAGTTACTGTACTGGAAACTCCCCAAAAGAATCGAGATTGTGGTGGGGGAACAGAGAAAAAAGTTCATTTAGGACCTGCACTCACCAAGGGGGTAGGCAGCTTTATATCAGGGAGAATCCCTTCTGAGAATAAAAACAGCTGGAGCTTGTTAAGGTAATTACACAAGGGAAAGGATAATATACTGGGAAATCCTCAGAAGAATCTGATTTGTGGTGAGGGGACAGAGATAAAACGTCATTTAGGAACGACATGAACATGCTGCGTACGTAGGTGTTTATCAGTAAATATCTCCACTGAGATTAAGAAAAGCAGTAGCTTAATAAATTAAGTACTTCCTGGTATGGTTACTGTACTGGAAACTCCCCAAAAGAATCTGGATTGTGGTGAGGGAACAGAGAAAAAAGCTCATTTAGGACCTGCCCTTACGAAGGTGGTAGGCAGCTGCATATCAGGGAGTATCCCTTCAGAGAATAAGAACAGGTGGAGTTTGTTAATGTAATTATATCAAGGAAGGGTTAATGTACTGGGAACTCCTCAGAAAAATCTGATTGTGGTGAGGGGAGAGAGATAAAATCTCATTTAGGAACGAAATGAACATACTGGGTAGGTAGCTGTTTATCAGTAAATATCTCCACTGAGATTAGGAAAAGCAGTAGCTCAATAAATTAAGTAATTCCTGGGATGTTTACAGTACTGGTAACTCCCCAAAAGAATCTGGATTGGGGTGAGGGAACAGAGAAAATAGCTCTTTAGGACATGTAGTTAAGAAGGGGGTAGGCAGGTGTATATCAGGGAGTATCCCTTCTGAGAATAAAAACAGCTGGATCTTCTTAAGGTAATTAAACAGGGGAAAGGATAATGTACTGGGAACTCCTCATAAGAATCTGATTTGTAGTGAGGGGAGAGAGATAAAAGCTCATTTAGGAACGACATGAACATGCTCATTTAGGAACGACATGAACATGCTGCGTAGGTAGCTGATTATCAGTAAATATCTCCACTGAGAGTAAGAAAAGCAGTAGCTTAATAAAATAAGTACTTCCTGGTATGGTTACTGTACTGGTAACTCCCCAAAAGACTCTGGATAGTGGTGAGCGAACAGAGAAAAAAGCTCATTTAGAACCTGCACTTATGCAGAGGGTAGGCAGCAGTATATCAGGGAGTATCCTTTCTGAGAGTAAGAACAGCTGGAGCTTGTTAAGGTAATTATATAGAGGTAAGGTTAATGTACTGGTAACTCCTCAGAAGAATCTGATTTGTGGTGAGGGGAGAGAGATAAAAGCTCATTTAGGAAAGACATGAACATACTGGGTAAGTAGCTGTTAATTAGTAAATATCTCCACTGAGATTAAGAAAAGCAGTAGCTTAAAAAAATTAAGAAGTTCCTGGTACGGTTACTGTACTGGTAACTCCCGCAAAGATTCTGGATTGTGGTGAGGGAACAGAGAAAAAAGCTCATTTAGGACCTGTACTTACGAAGGGGGTAGGCAGCTGTATATCAGGGAGTATCCCTTCTGAGAATAAAAACAGCTGGAGCTTGTTAAGGTAATTACACAGGGGAAAGGATAATGTACTGGGAAATCCTCAGAAGAATCTGATTTGTGGTGAGGGGAGAGAGATAAAAGCTCATTTTGGAACGACATGAACATGCTGCGTAGGTAGGTGTTTATCAGTAAATATCTCCACTGAGATTAAGAAAAGCAGTAGCTTAATAAAATAAGTACTTCCTGGTATGGTTACTGTACTGGTAACTCCCCAAAAGACTCTGGATAGTGGTGAGCGAACAGAGAAAAAAGCTCATTTAGAACCTGCACTTACGCAGAGGGTAGGCAGCAGTATATCAGGGAGTATCCTTTCTGAGAGTAAGAACAGCTGGAGCTTGTTAAGGTAATTATATAGAGGTAAGGTTAATGTACTGGTAACTCCTCAGAAGAATCTGATTTGTGGTGAGGGGAGAGAGATAAAAGCTCATTTAGGAAAGACATGAACATACTGGGTAAGTAGCTGTTTATTAGTAAATATCTCCACTGAGATTAAGAAAAGCAGTAGCTTAAAAAAATTAAGAAGTTCCTGGTATGGTTACTGTACTGGTAACTCCCGCAAAGATTCTGGATTGTGGTGAGGGAACAGAGAAAAAAGCTCATTTAGGACCTGTACGTACGAAGGGGGTAGGCAGCTGTATATCAGGGAGTATCCCTTCTGAGAATAAAAACAGCTGGAGCTTGTTAAGGTAATTACACAGGGGAAAGGATAATGTACTGGGAAATCCTCAGAAGAATCTGATTTGTGGTGAGGGGAGAGAGATAAAAGCTCAATTAGGAACGACATGAAAATGCTGGGTAGGTAGGTGTTTATCAGTAAATATCTCCACTGAGATTAAAAAAAGCAGTGGCTTAATAAATTATGTACTTCCTGGTATGGTTTCTTTACTGGTAACTCCCCAAAAGAATCTGGATTGTGGTGAGGGAACAGAGAAAAAAGCTCATTTAGGCCCTGCATTTATGAAGGGGGTCGGAAGCTGTATATCAGGGAGTATCCCTTCTAAGAATAAGAACAGCTGGAGCTTGTTAAGGTAATTACATCGAGGAGAGGTTAATGTACTGGGAACTTCTCAGAAGAATCTGATCTGTGGTGAGTTGATAGATAAAAGCTCTTTAATAAACGACATGAACATAATGGGTAGGTAGGTGTTTATAAATAAATATCTCCACTGAGATTAAGAAAAGCAGTACCTTAATAAATTAAGTACTTCCTGGTATGGTGACTGTACTGGGAACTCCCTAAAAGGATCTGAATTGTGGTGAGGGAACAGAGAAAAAAGCTCATTTAGGACCTGCACTTACGAAGGGGGTAGGCAGCTGTATATCAGGGAGTATCCCTTCTGAGAATAAAATCAGCTGGAGATTGTTTAGGTAATTACACAGGGGAAAGAATAATGTACTTGGAACTCCTCAGAAGAATCTGATTTGTGGTGAGGGGTCAGAGATAAAACCTCATTTAGGAACGACATGAACATGCTGCGTATGTAGCTGTTTATCAGTAAATATCTCCACTGAGATTAAGAAAAGCAGTAGCTTAATAAACTAAGTACTTCCTGGTATGGTGACTGTACTGGTAACTCCCTAAAAGAATCTGGATTGTGGTGAGGGAACAGAGAAAAAAGCTCATTTAGGACCTGCACTTACGAAGGTGGTACAAAGCTGTATATCAGGGAGTATCCCTTCTGAGAATAAAAACAGCTGGAGATGGTTAAGGTAATTACACAGGGGAAAGGATAATGTACTTGGAACTCCTCAGAAGAATCAGATTTGTGGCGAGGGGAGAGAGATAAAACCTCATTTAGGAACGACATGAACATGCTGCGTATGTAGCTGTTTATCTGTAAATATCTCCACTGAGATTAAGAAAAGCAGTAGCTTAATAAATGAAGTACTTCCTGGTATGGTGACTGTACTGGTAACTCCCCAAAAGAATCTGGATTGTGGTGAGGGAACAGAGAAAAAAGCTCATTTAGGACCTGCAGTTACGAAGGGGGTAGGCAGCTGTATATCAGGGAGTATCCCTTCTGAGAATAAAAACAGCTGGATCTTCTTAAGGTATTTAAACAGGGGAAAGGATAATGTACTGGGAACTCCTCAAAAAAATCTGATTTGTAGTGAGGGGAGAGAGATAAAAGCTCATTTAGGAACGACATGAACATGCTCATTTAGGAACGACATGAACATGCTGCGTAGGTAGCTGATTATCAGTAAATATCTCCACTGAGAGTAAGAAAAGCAGTAGCTTAATAAAATAAGTACTTCCTGGTATGGTTACTGTACTGGTAACTCCCAAAAAGAATCTGGATTGTGGTGAGCGAACAGAGAAAAAAGCTCATTTAGGACGTGCACTTACGCAGGAGGTAGGCAGCAGTATATCAGGGAGTACCCCTTCTGAGAATAAGAACAGCTGGTGCTTGTTAAGGTAATTACACAGGGGAAAGGATAATGTACTGGGAACTCCTCAGAAGAATGTGATTTGTGGTGAGGGGAGAGAGATAAAAGCTCAATTAGGAACGACATGAACATGCTGGGTAGGTAGGTGTTTATCAGTAAATATCTCCACTGAGATTAAAAAAAGAAGTAGCTTAATAAATTAAGTACTTCCTGGTATGGTTACTGTACTGGTAACTCCCCAAAAGAATCTGGATTGTGGTGAGGGAACAGAGAAAAAAGCTCATTTAAGACCTGCAATTACAGAGGGGGTAGGCAACTGTATATCAGGGAGTATCCCTTCTGAGAATAAAAACAGCTGGAGCTTGTTAAGGTAATTCCACAGGGGAAAGGATAATGTACTGAGCACTCCTCAGAAGAATCTGATTTGTGTTGAGGGGAGAGAGATAAAAGCTCATTTAGGAACGACATGAACATGCTGCTTAGGTAGGTATTTATCAGTAAATATCTCCACTGAGATTAAGAAAAGCAGTAGCTTAATAAATTAAGTACTTCCTGGTATGGTTACTGTACTGGTAACACCCCAAAATAATCTGGATTGTGGTGAGGGCACAGAGAAAAATGCTCATTTAGGACCTGTACTTACGAAGGGGTTAGGCAGCTGTATATCAGGGAGTATCCCTTCTGAGAATAAAAACAGCTGGAGCTTGTTAAGGTAATTACACAGGGGAAAGGATAATGTACTGGGAACTCCTCAGAACAATCTGATTTGTGGTGAGGGGAGAGAGATACAAGCTCATTTAGCAACGACATGAACATGCTGCGTAGGTAGATGTTTATCAGTAAATAACTCCACTGAGATTAAGAAAAGCAGTAGCTTAATAAATTAAGTACTTCCTGTTATGCATACTGTACTGGTAACACCCCAAAACAATCTGTATTGTGGTGAGGGAACAGAGAAAAAAGCTCATTTAGGCCCTGCATTTATGAAGGGGGTCGGCAGCTGTATATCAGGGAGTATCCCTTCTAAGAATAAGAACAGCTGGAGCTTGTTAAGGTAATTACATCGAGGAGAGGTTAATGTACTGGGAACTTCTCAGAAGAATCTGATCTGTGGTGAGGCGATAGATAAAAGCTCTTTAATAAACGACATGAACATAATGGGTAGGTAGGTGTTTATCAATAAATATCTCCACTGAGATGAAGAAAAGCAGTACCTTAATAAATTAAGTACTTCCTGGTATGGTTACTGTACTGGGAACTCCCTTAAAGGATCTGAATTGTGGTGAGGGAACAGAGAAAAAAGCTCATTTAGGTCCTGCACACACGAAGGTGGTAGGCAGCTGTATATCAGGGAGTAGACCTTCTGATAATAAGAGCAGCTGGAGCTTGTAAAGGTAATTACATTGAGGAAAGTTTATTGTACTGGGAACTCCTCAGAAGAATCTGATTTGTGGTGAGGGGAGAGAGATAAAAGCTCATTTAGGAAAGACATGAACATACTGGGTAAGTAGCTGTTTATCAGTAAATATCTCCACTGAGATTGACAAAAGCAGTAGCTTAATAAATTAAGAAGTTCCTGGTATGGTTACTGTACTGGTAACTCCCGCAAAGATTCTGGATTGTGGTGAGGGAACAGAGAAAAAAGCTCATTTAGGACCTGTACTTACGAAGGGGGTAGGCAGCTGTATATCAGGGAGTATCCCTTCTGAGAATAAAAACAGCTGGAGCTTGTTAAGGTAATTACACAGGGGAAAGGATAAAGTACTGGGAAATCCTCAGAGGAATCTGATTTGTGGTGAGGGTAGAGAGATAAAAGCTCATTTTGGAACGACATGACCATGCTGCGTAGGTAGGTGTTTATCAGTAAATATCTCCACTGAGATTAAGAAAAGCAGTAGCTTAATAAATTAACTACTTCCTGGTATAGTTACTCTACTGGAAAATCCCCAAAAGAATCTGGAATGTGGTGACGCAACAGAGAAAAAAAGCTCATTTAGGACCTGAACTTACGAAGGGGGTAGGCAGCTGTATATCAGGGAGTATTCCTTCTCAAAATAAAAACAGCAGGAGCTTGTTAAGGTAATTACTCAGGGGAAAGGATAATGTACTGGGAAATCCTCAGAAGAATCTGATTTGTGGTGAGGGGAGAGAGATAAAAGCTCATTTAGGAACGACATGAACATGCTCATTTAGGAACGACATGAACATGCTGCGTAGATAGCTGATTATCAGTAAATATCTCCACTGAGAGTAAGAAAAGCAGTAGCTTAATAAAATAAGTACTTCCTGGTATGGTTACTGTACTGGTAACTCCTCAAAAGAATCTGGATAGTGGTGATTGAACAGAGAAAAAAGCTCATTTACGACCTGCACTTACGAATGTGATACACAGCTGTATATCAGGGAGTATCCCTTCTGACAATAAAATCAGCTGGAGCTTGTTAAGGTAATTACACAGGGGAAAGGATAATGTACTGGGAACTCCTCAGAAGAGTCTGATTTGTGGTGAGGGGGAGAGATTAAAACTCATATAGGAACGAAATGAACATGCTGCGTAGTTAGCTGTTTATCAGTAAATATCTCCACTGAGATTAAGAAAAGCAGTAACTTAATAAATTAAGTACTTACTGGTATGGTTACTGTACGGGTAACTCCCCAAAAGAATCTGGATTATGGTGAGGGAACAGAGAAAAAAGCTCATTTAGGACCTGCAATTACGAAGGGGGTAGGCAGCTGTATATCAAGGAGTATCCCTTCTGAGAATAAAAACAGCTGGAGCTTGTTAAGGTTATTACACAGGGGAAAGAATAATGTACTGGGAACTCCTCAGAAGAATCTGATTTGTGGTGAAGAGAGAGAGATAAAAGCTCATTTAGGAACGACATGAACATGCTGCGTAGGTAGCTGTTTATCAGTAAATATCTCCACTGAGATTAAGAAAAGCAGTAGCTTAATAAACTAAGTACTTCCTGGTATGTTTACGGTACTGGTAACTCCCCAATAGAATCTGGATTTTGGTGAGATAACAGGGAAAAAAGCTCATTTAGTACCTGCACTTACGAAGGGGTAGGTAGCTGTATATCAGTGAATATCCCTACTCAGAATAAAAACAGCTGGAGCATGTTAAGGTAATTACACAGGGGAAAGGATAATGTACTGGGAACTCCTCAGAAGAATCTGATTTGTGGTGAGGGGACAGAGATAAAACCTCATTTAGGAACGACATGAACATGCTGCGTCGGTAGCTGTTTATCAGTAAATATCTCCACTGAGATTAAGAAAAGCAGTAGCTTAATAAACTAAGTACTTGCTGGTATGGTGACTGTACTGGTAACTCCCCAAAAGAATCTGGATTGTGGTGAGGGAACAGGGAAAAAAGCTTATTTAGGACCTGCACTTACGAAGGTGGTACAAAGCTGTATATCAGGGAATATCCCTTCTGAGAATAAAAACAGCTGGAGATGGTTAAGGTAATTACACAGGGGAAAGGATAATGTACTTGGACCTCCTCAGAAGAATCAGATTTGTGGCGAGGGGAGAGAGATAAAACCTCATTTAGGAACGACATGAACATGCTGCGTATGTAGCTGTTTATCAGTAAATATCTCCACTGAGATTAAGAAAAGCAGTAGCTTAATAAATGAAGTACTTCCTGGTATGGTGACTGTACTGTTAACTCCCCAAAAGAATCTGGATTGTGGTGAGGGAACAGAGAAAAAAGCTCATTTAGGACCTGCAGTTACGAAGGGGGTAGGCAGCAGTATATCAGGGAGTATCCCTTCTGAGAATAAAAACAGCTGGATCTTCTTAAGGTAATTAAACAGGGGAAAGGATAATGTACTGGGAACTCCTCAGAAGAATCTGATTTGTGGTAAAGGGACAGAGATAAAACCTCATTTAGGAACGACATGAACATGCTGCGTATGTAGCTGTTTATCAGTAAATATCTCCACTGAGATTAAGAAAAGCAGTAGCTTAATAAATGAAGTACTTCCTGGTATGGTGACTGTACTGGTAACTCCCCAAAAGAATCTGGATTGTGGTGAGGCAACAGAGAAAAAAGCTCATTTAGGACCTGCAGTTCCGAAGGGGGTAGGCAGCTGTATATCAGGGAGTATCCCTTCTGAGAATAAAAACAGCTGGATCTTCTTAAGGTAATTAAACAGGGGAAAGGATAATGTACTGGGAACTCCTCAAAAAAATCTGATTTGTAGTGAGGGGAGAGTGATAAAAGCTCATTTAGGAACGACATGAACATGCTCATTTAGGAACGACATGAACATGCTGCGTAGGTAGCTGATTATCAGTAAATATCTCCACTGAGAGTAAGAAAAGCAGTAGCTTAATAAAATAAGTACTTCCTGGTATGGTTACTGTACTGGTAACTCCCAAAAAGAATCTGGATTGTGGTGAGCGAACAGAGAAAAAAGCTCATTTAGGACGTGCACTTACGCAGGAGGTAGGCAGCAGTACATCAGGGAGTACCCCTTCTGAGAATAAGAACAGCTGGTGCTTGTTAAGGTAATTACACAGGGGAAAGGATAATGTACTGGGAACTCCTCAGAAGAATCTGATTTGTGGTGAGGGGAGAGAGATAAAAGCTCATTTAGGAACGACCTGAACATACTGGGTAGGTAGCTTTTTATCAGGAAATATCTCCACTGAGATTAAGAAAAGCAGTAGCTTAAAAAATTAAGTACTTCCTGGAATGGTTACTGTACTGGTAACGCCCCAAAAGAATCTGGATTGTGGTGAGGGAACAGAGAAAAAAGCTCATTTAGGACCTGCACTTACGAATGTGGTACACAGCTGTATATCAGGGAGTATCCCTTCTGAGAATAAGAACAGCTGGAACATGTTAAGGTAATTACATCGAGGACAGGTTAACGTATTGGGAACTCCTCAGAAGAATCTGATTTGTGGTGAAGGGAGAGAGATAAAAGCTCATTTACGAACGACATGAACATACTGGGTAGGTAGCTGTTTATCAGTAAATATCTCCACTGAGGTTAAGAACAGCAGTAGCTTATTAAATTAAGTACTTCCTGGTATGGTTACTCTACTGGTAACTCCCCAAAAGAATCTGGATTGTGGTGAGGGACAGAGAAAAAAGCTCATTTAGGACCTGCACATACGAAGGGGACAGGCAGCTGTATATCAGGGAGTATCCCTTCTGAGAATAAAAACAGCTGGAGCTTGTTAAGGTAATTACACAGAGGAAAGGATAAAGTATTGGGAAATCCTCAGAAGAATCTGATTTGTGGTGAGGGGACAGAGATAAAACTTCATTTAGGAACGACATGAACATGCTGCGTACGTAGGTGTTTATCAGTAAATATCTCCACTGAGATTAAGAAAAGCAGTAGCTTAATAAATTAAGTACTTCCTGGTATGGTTACTGTACTGGAAACTCCCCAAAAGAATCTGGATTGTGGTGAGGGAACAGAGAAAAAAGCTCATTTAGGACCTGCCCTTACGAAGGTGGTAGGCAGCTGCATATCAGGGAGTATCCCTTCAGAGAATAAGAACAGGTGGAGTTTGTTAATGTAATTATATCAAGGAAGGGTTAATGTACTGGGAACTCCTCAGAAAAATCTGATTTGTGGTGAGGGGAGAGAGATAAAATCTCATTTAGGAACGAAATGAACATATTGGGTAGGTAGCAGTTTATCAGTAAATATCTCCACTGAGATTAGGAAAAGCAGTAGCTTAATAAATTAAGTAATTCCTGGGATGTTTACAGTACTGGTAACTCCCCAAAAGAATCTGGATTGCGGTGAGGGAACAGAGAAAAAAGCTCTTTAGGACATGCAGTTAAGAAGGGGGTAGGCAGGTGTATATCAGGGAGTATCCCTTCTGAGAATAAAAACAGCTGGATCTTCTTAAGGTAATTAAACAGGGGAAAGGATAATGTACTGGGAACTCCTCATAAGAATCTGATTTGTAGTGAGGGGAGAGAGATAAAAGCTCATTTAGGAACGACATGAACATGCTCATTTAGGAACGACATGAACATGCTGCGTAGGTAGCTGATTATCAGTAAATATCTCCACTGAGAGTAAGAAAAGCAGTAGCTTAATAAAATAAGTACTTCCTGGTATGGTTACTGTACTGGTAACTCCCCAAAAGACTCTGGATAGTGGTGAGCGAACAGAGAAAAAAGCTCATTTAGAACCTGCACTTACGCAGGTGGTAGGCAGCAGTATATCAGGGAGTATCCCTTCTGAGAGTAAGAACAGCTGGAGCTTGTTAAGGTAAATATATAGAGGTAAGGTTAATTTACTGGTAACTCCTCAGAAGAATCTGATTTGTGGTGAGGGGAGAGAGATAAAAGCTCATTTAGGAAAGACATGAACATACTGGGTAAGTAGCTGTTTATCAGTAAATATCTCCACTGAGATTGACAAAAGCAGTAGCTTAATAAATTAAGAAGTTCCTGGTATGGTTACTGTACTGGTAACTCCCGCAAAGATTCTGGATTGTGGTGAGGGAACAGAGAAAAAAGCTCATTTAGGACCTGTACTTACGAAGGGGGTAGGCAGCTGTATATCAGGGAGTATCCCTTCTGAGAATAAAAACAGCTGGAGCTTGTTAAGGTAATTACACAGGGGAAAGGATAATGTACTGGGAAATCCTCAGAAGAATCTGATTTGTGGTGAGGGGAGAGAGATAAAAGCTCATTTTGGAATGACATGAACATGCTGCGTAGGTAGGTGTTTATCACTAAATATCTCCACTGAGATTAAGAAAAGCAGTAGCTTAATAAATTAAGTACTTCCTGGTATAGTTACTGTACTGGAAACTCCCCAAAAGAATCTGGATTGTGGTGAGGGAACAGAGAAAAAAAGCTCATTTTGGACCTGAACTTACGAAGGGGGTAGGCAGCTGTATATCAGGGAGTATCCCTTCTTAGAATAAAAACAGCAGGAGCTTGTTAAGGTAATTACTCAGGGGAAAGGATAATGTACTGGGAACTCCTCAGAAGAATGTGATTTGTGGTGAGGGGAGAGAGATAAAAGCTCAATTAGGAATGACATGAACATGCTGGGTAGGTAGGTGTTTATCAGTAAATATCTCCACTGAGATTAAAAAAAGCAGTAGCTTAATAAATTAAGTACTTCCTGGTATGGTTACTGTACTGGTAACTCCCCAAAAGAATCTGGATTGTGGTGAGGGAACAGAGAAAAAAGCTCATTTAAGACCTGCAATTACAGAGGGGGTAGGCAACTGTATATCAGGGAGTATCCCTTCTGAGAATAAAAACAGCTGGAGCTTGTTAAGGTAATTACACAGGGGAAAGGATAATGTACTGAGCACTCCTCAGAAGAATCTGATTTGTGTTGAGGGGAGAGAGATAAAAGCTCATTTAGGAACGACATGAACAAGCTGCTTAGGTAGCTGTTTATCAGTAAATATCTCCACTGAGATTAAGAAAAGCAGTAGCTTAATAAATTAAGTACTTCCTGGTATGGTTACTGTACTGGTAACACCCCAAAATAATCTGGATTGTGGTGAGGGAACAGAGAAAAATGCTCATTTAGGACCTGTACTTACGAAGGGGTTAGGCAGCTGTATATCAGGGAGTATCCCTTCTGAGAATAAAAACAGCTGGAGCTTGTTAACGTAATTACACAGGGGAAAGGATAATGTACTGGGAACTCCTCAGAACAATCTGATTTGTGGTGAGGGGAGAGAGAAACAAGCTCATTTAGCAACGACATGAACATGCTGCGTAGGTAGATGTTTATCAGTAAATAACTCCACTGCGATTAAGAAAAGCAGTAGCTTAATAAATTAAGTACTTCCTGTTATGCATACTGTACTGGTAACACCCCAAAACAATCTGTATTGTGGTGAGGGAACAGAGAAAAAAGCTCATTTAGGCCCTGCATTTATGAAGGGGGTCGGCAGCTGTATATCAGGGAGTATCCCTTCTAAGAATAAGAACAGCTGGAGCTTGTTAAGGTAATTACATCGAGGAGAGGTTAATGTACTGGGAACTTCTCAGAAGAATCTGATCTGTGGTGAGGCGATAGATAAAAGCTCTTTAATAAACGACATGAACATAATGGGTAGGTAGGTGTTTATCAATAAATATCTCCACTGAGATTAAGAAAAGCAGTACCTTAATAAATTAAGTACTTCCTGGTATGGTTACTGCACTGGGAACTCCCTTAAAGGATCTGAATTGTGGTGAGGGAACAGAGAAAAAAGCTCATTTAGGTCCTGCACACACGAAGGTGGTAGGCAGCTGTATATCAGGGAGTATCCCTTCTGATAATAAGAGCAGCTGGAGCTTGTAAAGGTAATTACATTGAGGAAAGTTTAATGTACTGGGAACTCCTCAGAAGAATCTGATTTGTGGTGAGGGGAGAGAGATAAAAGCTCATTTAGGAACGACATGAACATGCTGCGTAGGTAGCTGTTTATCAGTAAATATCTCCACTGAGATTAAGAAAAGCAGTAGCTTAATAAACTAAGTTCTTCCTTGTATGGTTACTGTACTGTTAACTCCCCAGAGAATCTGGATTGTGGTGAGGGAACAGAGAAAAAAGCTCTTTAGGACATGCAGTTAAGAAGGGGGTAGGCAGCTGTATATCAGGGAGTATCCCTTCTGAGAATAAAAACTGCTGGATCTTCTTAAGGTAATTAAACAGGGGAAAGGATAATGTACTGGGAACTCCTCATAAGAATCTGATTTGTAGTGAGGGGAGAGAGATAAAAGCTCATTTAGGAACGACATGAACATGCTCATTTAGGAACGACATGAACATGCTGCGTAGGTAGCTGATTATCAGTAAATATCTCCACTGAGAGTAAGAAAAGCAGTAGCTTAATAAAATAAGTACTTCCTGGTAAGGTTACTATACTGGTAACTCCCCAAAAGAATCTGGGTAGTGGTGAGCGAACAGAGAAAAAAGCTCATTTAGAACCTGCACTTACGCAGGGGGTAGGCAGCAGTATATCAGGGAGTATCCCTTCTGAGAGTAAGAACAGCTGGAGCTTGTTAAGGTAATTACATCGAGGTAAGGTTAATGTACTGGGAACTCCTCAGAAGAATCTGATTTGTGGTGAGGGGAGAGAGATAAAAGCTCATTTAGGAAAGACATGAACATACTGGGTAAGTAGCTGTTTATCAGTAAATATCTCCACTGAGATTAAGAAAAGCAGTAGCTTAATAAATTAAGAAGGTCCTGGTATGGTTACTGTACTGGTAACTCCCGCAAAGATTCTGGATTGTGGTGAGGGAACAGAGAAAAAAGCTCATTTAGGACCTGTACTTACGAAGGGGGTAGGAAGATGTATATCAGGGAGTATCCCTTCTGAGAATAAAAACAGCTGGAGCTTGTTAAGGTAATTACACAGGGGAAAGGATAAAGTACTGGGAAATCCTCAGAGGAATCTGATTTGTGGTGAGGGTAGAGAGATAAAAGCTCATTTTGGAACGACATGAACATGCTGCGTAGGTAGGTGTTTATCAGTAAATATCTCCACTGAGATTAAGAAAAGCAGTAGCTTAATAAATTAACTACTTCCTGGTATAGTTACTCTACTGGAAAATCCCCAAAAGAATCTGGATTGTGGTGACGGAACAGAGAAAAAAAGCTCATTTAGGACCTGAACTTACGAAGGGGGTAGGCAGCTGTATATCAGGGAGTATTCCTTCTCAAAATAAAAACAGCAGGAGCTTGTTAAGGTAATTACTCAGGGGAAAGGATAATGTACTGGGAAATCCTCAGAAGAATCTGATTTGTGGTGAGGGGAGAGAGATAAAAGCTCATTTAGGAACGACATGAACATGCTCATTTAGGAACGACATGAACATGCTGCGTAGATAGCTTAGTATCAGTAAATATCTCCACTGAGAGTAAGAAAAGCAGTAGCTTAATAAAATAAGTACTTCCTGGTATGGTTTCTGTACTGGTAACTCCTCAAAAGAATCTGGATAGTGGTGATTGAACAGAGAAAAAAGCTCATTTATGACCTGCACTTACGAATGTGATACACAGCTGTATATCAGGGAGTATCCCTTCTGAGAATAAAATCAGCTGGAGCTTGTTAAGGTAATTACACAGGGGAAAGGATAATGTACTGGGAACTCCTCAGAAGAGTCTGATTTGTGGTGAGGGGGAGAGATTAAAACTCATATAGGAACGAAATGAACATGCTGCGTAGTTAGCTGTTTATCAGTAAATATCTCCACTGAGATTAAGAAAAGCAGTAACTTAATAAATTAAGTACTTACTGGTATGGTTACTGTACTGGTAACTCCCCAAAAGAATCTGGATTATGGTGAGGGAACAGAGAAAAAAGCTCATTTAGGACCTGCAATTACGAAGGGGGTAGGCAGCTGTATATCAAGGAGTATCCCTTCTGAGAATAAAAACAGCTGGAGCTTGTTAAGGTTATTACACAGGGGAAAGAATAATGTACTGGGAACTCCTCAGAAGAATCTGATTTGTGGTGAAGAGAGAGAGATAAAAGCTCATTTAGGAACGACATGAACATGCTGCATAGGTAGCTGTTTATCAGTAAATATCTCCACTGAGATTAAGAAAAGCAGTAGCTTAATAAACTAAGTACTTCCTGGTATGTTTACTGTACTGGTAACTCCCCAAAAGAATCTGGATTTTGGTGAGGGAACAGGGAAAAAAGCTCATTTAGGACCTGCACTTACGAAGGGGGTAGGTAGCTGTATATCAGGGAGTATCCCTACTCAGAATAAAAACAGCTGGAGCATGTTAAGGTAATTACACAGGGGAAAGGATAATGTACTGGGAACTCCTCAGAAGAATCTGATTTGTGGTGAAGGGAGAGAGATAAAAGCTCATTTAGGAACGACATGAACATGCTGCGTAGGTAGCTGTTTATCAGTAAATATCTCCACTGAGATTAAGAAAAGCAGTAGCTTAATGAATTAAGTACTTCTGGTATGGTTACTGTACTGGTAACTCCCCAAAAGAATCTGGATTGTGGTGAGGGAACAGAGAAAAATGCTCATTTAGGACCTGCACTTACGAGGGGGTAGGCACCTGTATATCAGGGAGTATCCCTTCTGAGAATAAAATCAGCTGGAGATTGTTTAGGTAATTACACAGGGGAAAGGATAATGTACTTGGAACTCCTCAGAAGAATCTGATTTGTGGTGAGGGGACAGAGATAAAACCTCATTTAGGAACGACATGAACATGCTGCGTAGGTAGCTGTTTATCAGTAAATATCTCCACTGAGATTAAGAAAAGCAGTAGCTTAATAAACTAAGTACTTCCTGGTATGGTGACTGTACTGGTAACTCCCCAAAAGAATCTGGATTGTGGTGAGGGAACAGAGAAAAAAGCTCATTTAGGACCTGCACTTACGAAGGTGGTACAAAGCTGTATATCAGGGAATATCCCTTCTGAGAATAAAAACAGCTGGAGATGGTTAAGGTAATTACACAGGGGAAAGGATAATGTACTTGGAACTCCTCAGAAGAATCAGATTTGTGGCGAGGGGAGAGAGATAAAACCTCATTTAGGAACGACATGAACATGCTGCGTATGTAGCTGTTTATCAGTAAATATCTCCACTGAGATTAAGAAAAGCAGTAGCTTAATAAATGAAGTACTTCCTGGTATGGTGACTGTACTGTTAACTCCCCAAAAGAATCTGGATTGTGGTGAGGGAACAGAGAAAAAAGCTCATTTAGGACCTGCAGTTACGAAGGGGGTAGGCAGCAGTATATCAGGGAGTATCCCTTCTGAGAATAAAAACAGCTGGATCTTCTTAAGGTAATTAAACAGGGGAAAGGATAATGTACTGGGAACTCCTCATAAAAATCTGATTTGTAGTGAGGGGAGAGAGATAAAAGCTCATTTAGGAACTACATGAACATGCTCATTTAGGAACGACATGAACATGCTGCGTAGGTAGCTGATTATCAGTAAATATCTCCACTGAGAGTAAGAAAAGCAGTAGCTTAATAAAATAAGTACTTCCTGGTATGGTTACTGTACTGGTAACTCCCAAAAAGAATCTGGATTGTGGTGAGCGAACAGAGAAAAAAGCTCATTTAGGACGTGCACTTACGCAGGAGTTAGGCAGCAGTATATCAGGGAGTACCCCTTCTGAGAATAAGAACAGCTGGAACTTGTAAAGGTAATTACACAGGGGAAAGGATAATGTACTGGGAACTCCTCAGTAGAATCTGATTTGTGGTGAGGGGAGAGAGATAAAAGCTCATTTAGGAACGACCTGAACATACTGGGTAGGTAGCTGTTTATCAGGAAATATCTCCACTGAGATTAAGAAAAGCAGTAGCTTAAAAAATTAAGTACTTCCTGGAATGGTTACTGTACTGGTAACTCCCCAAAAGAATCTGGATTGTGGTGAGGGAACAGAGAAAAAAGCTCATTTAGGACCTGCACTTACGAATGTGGTACACAGCTGTATATCAGGGAGTATCCCTTCTGATTATAAGAACAGCTGGAACATGTTAAGGTAATTACATCGAGGACAGGTTAACGTATTGGGAACTCCTCAGAAGAATCAGATTTGTGGTGAAGGGAGAGAGATAAAAGCTCATTTACGAACGACATGAACATACTGGGTAGGTAGCTGTTTATCAGTAAATATCTCCACTGAGGTTAAGAAAAGCAGTAGCTTATTAAATTAAGTACTTCCTGGTATGGTTACTGTACTGGTAACTCCCCAAAAGAATCTGGATTGTGGTGAGGGACAGAGAAAAAAGCTCATTTAGGACCTGCACGTACGAAGGGGATAGGCAGCTGTATATCAGGGAGTATCCCTTCTGAGAATAAAAACAGCTGGAGCTTGTTAAGGTAATTACACACGGGAAAGGATAAAGTATTGGGAAATCCTCAGAAGAATCTGATTTGTGGTGAGGGGAGAGAGATAAAAGCTCATTAAGAACGACATGAACATGCTGCATAGGTAGCTTTTTATAAGTAAATATCTCCACTGAGATTAAGAAAAGCAGTAGCTTAATAAATTAAGTACTGCTTGGTATAGTTACTGTACTGGAAACTCCCCAAAAGAATCGAGATTGTGGTGGGGGAACAGAGAAAAAAGCTCATTTAGGACCTGCACTCACCAAGGGGGTAGGCAGCTTTATATCAGGGATAATCCCTTCTGAGAATAAAAACAGCTGGAGCTTGTTAAGGTAATTACACAGGGGAAAGGATAATGTACTGAGCACTCCTCAGAAGAATCTGATTTGTGTTGAGGGGAGAGAGATAAAAGCTCATTTAGGAACGACATGAACATGCTGCTTAGGTAGGTGTTTATCAGTAAATATCTCCACTGAGATTAAGAAAAGCAGTAGCTTAATAAGTTAAGTACTTCCTGGTATGGTTACTGTACTGGTAACTCCCCAAAATAATCTGGATTGCGGTGAGGGAACAGAGAAAAATGCTCATTTAGGACCTGTACTTACGAAGGGTGTAGGCAGCTGTATATCAGGGAGTATCCCTTCTGAGAATAAAAACAGCTGGAGCTTGTTAAGGTAATTACATCGAGGAGAGGTTAATGTACTGGGAACTTCTCAGAAGAATCTGATTTGTGTTGAGGGGATAGATAAAAGCTCTTTAATAAACGACATGAACATAATGGGTAGGTATGTGTTTATCAATAAATATTTCAAGGGATTTCAAGTGTTCCCCATGACCCCCAAAAGCAGCTTCAAGTTTTCCCAGGACCATCCAGGGTGGTTTTAAGTGTCCCCGAGACCGCTGAGGGCGGTTTCAAGTGTCCACACGAGCACCTTGGTGGATGGAGGGCGGTTTCCACTGTCCCCATGAGCATCCAGGGCAGTTTTGAGTGTCCCGCAAGACCCACAAGGGCAGTTTCAAGTATCCCTGGCACCACCGAGGGCGGTTTCGAGCCCCCCCCATCCCACCCGGTGTCCCTCCATTCATCTGTGGCAGTTTTCAGAACACTTTGACCCCTTACGAAACATGAGCATTGCCTGCGGCCCCCGGGGCTGGCAGGTATGGTGGGTGCCACACAGGACCTGGAGGCAGTGGAGCAAGCATGACTTCCGGTACCAGCTGGCCCTGTGCATGTGAGTACTCAGTGCAACACCCGGGAGTAATCGGTCCAGCACTGGCGGGGAGTATTTAGTCCAGCATGAGTCGGGAGGGGTTGGGGTTCCGGATTGGTGTGGGTTGGGAGTACTCAGTCCAGCACTGGGGAGAGATGGGAGTACTCAGTCCAGCACCAGGGAGGGATGGGAGTACTCAGTGCAGCACCCGGGAGTACTCAGTCCAGCACTGGCGGGTAGTACTCGGTCCAGCATGGGTTGGGAGGGGGTGGGGTTCCGGATTGGTGTGGGTTGGAGTACTCAGTCCAGCACCGGGGAGGGATGGGAGTACTCAGTCCAGCACCAGGGAGTACTGCTTGTAGCACCTTGGACTACTCAGTCCAGTATTGGTTGGGAGAGGTGGGTTTCAGGATTAGTGTGAAATGGGAGTACTCAGCCCAGCACTGGGGAGTACTCTGCACAGCACCTGGGAGTAGTAAGCACAGCACCCAGAAGTACACGGTCCAGCACCCTGCCCCGCAGTCAGTGCTGACTGAGGCCTGTGCTCTGTTCTTTTAGCATGGCGCCCAGCTGGTGTCCCAGATCTCCCAGGTGAGTGCTCCTATCCCCCCTCCCGCTGTGCCCACGGGCCTGGACCTCGAGACCCCGCCTGGAACCGCCCCGTGCCTCAGTTTACCCCTGCCCCATGGCGAGTCTCCGCCCACATTGAGGTCTTGAGAGGCTCAGGCAACACCTACGCCCTGTGCATCCGGGCCAGGGACGCCCGCACTCTGACCTAGGGCTCCTGGAGCAACACGGTGGAGTTTGGGGAGCAGAGGGCGGTTTCAACTGTCTTCAGGGAGGTTTTAAGTGTCCCCAGGAGTAGAGGTTCTGGGTGGGGGGTGGTTTCAAGTGTCCCCAGGACCATTTTGGGCCTGTGGGTGGATGGAGGGCGGTTTCAAGTGTCCCCAGGGGGAAGGGGTCTGGGTTGGTTCGTTTCAAGTGTCTCCAGGGTGGGGAGGGGTCTGTGGGGAGTGGTTTCAAGTATCCCCAGGGCGGTTTCAAGTGTCCTGAGGGTGGTTTCTAGTATCCCAATGGGGAGGGGCTCTTGGGGGGGTGGTTTCAAGTGTAACCAGGACCAACTTGGGCCTGTGGGTGGATGGAGGGCGGTTTCAAGTGTCCCCAAGGGGAGGGGTTCTGGGTGAGGGTCGGTTTCAAGTGTCCCAGGATGGGGGCAGTTCTTTAGGGGGTGGTTTCAAGTGTCTCCAAGGCAACCCTCGGCTTGTGCATAGATGGAGGGCAGTTTCCAGTGTCCCCACGAAAACCTTGGGCCTGTGAGTGGATGTAGGTCAGTTTCCAGTGTCCCCACGGCGGTTTCAAGTGTCCCCGGGGGAATGGGGATCTGGGTGGGGGGGGTGGTTTCAAGTGTCCCTAAGACCATTCTGGGCCTGTGGGTGGATAGGTGGCGATTTCAAGTGTCCTCAGAGGCCTCACATGGGGGGGAGCCTTTGCAGGTGGAGTCGTGTGGGGAGGGCTGGGGCAAGGAGCTGAGGGTCACGTGTCCCCTCCCTCCCCACTTCATGTGACCCCTCCCCCTCCCAACCCTTCCTCCCCGAGTGTGTGCACACCCACACGGTCGGAGGTTTCAAGGGTCCCCGCCGGGCCAGCCATGCTGCACCTGCTGCTTCGGCAGCACTGGGGTCGCTGGGCCTGGGCTGGGGTTGTAGGAGGTGAGCAGGGATCCGAACCTGGGGCCCCCAGGGTTGGGAGGGGGGAACGCATCGCATTGTGGGCCATGCGGGAGGCCGGGATTCGAGCCCACATCCACCCGTCCGTCCGTCTGCCCCGCAGGCTCCTGCCGTGTCAGTGACAAGGTGACTGGTGGCACCGACCAGGTGAGGATGGACGGATGGACGGAGGGAGGGACAGAGGGACACGGGGGGCTGGGGGATTGGGGGATGACAGACAGACAGCGATGGGAATCGAGACATGGATGGACAGATAGAGAGACAGGGAGATCGATGGACAGATGAACAGACAGACAGACTGGGAGACAGATGGACAGACCTGCAGACAGACAAACAGGCATGGACAAGAGACAGGCAGACAGATGGACAGACAGACATGGAGACAGACAGACTGGGAGACGGACAGACATACAGCAGACAGATGGACAGACGGACAGACAGGGACACAGATGAGCAGGACAGACAGACAGGCGGACAGGGAGACAGACAGGCAGAACTGGAGACAGACAGATGACAAA